>NC_079147.1:289242083-289435946 GCF_945859685.1 Eupeodes corollae
TCATCAGCATATGCCAGTAATTGGACCAGACTTTTGAAAGATAGTGCCTCTAGTGTTGACGTGTGAGCTCTGTACTATTCCTTCAAGCACGATGTTAAAAAAAATCACATGACAGCGCATCACCTTGTCTAAAACCTTTTTTGACATCGAAAGGTTCTGTTAAGTTGTTGCCAACCTTTATGGAGCAGCGGGAAGGGATGCCAAAACTACACATGGCTCTATACAGCTCGTCGCTGTAGATTCTGTCTTATGCGGCCTTGAAATCGATGAAAAGATGGTGTGTGTCGATTTGGTGTTCTTGGGTTTTTTTCCAGGATCTGCCGTTATGTGAATATTTGATCAACTGTGGACTTTGCTGGTCTAAGACCACACTTATAAGGACCTATCAGGTTATTGACGATGGGCTTTAGACGTTCACATATTACGGCAGAGAAGATTTTATAGGCGATGTTAAGTAGACTGATTTCTCTATAGTTGGTGCAGTTTAGAGGGTCTCCTTTTTTCAGGATCGGCCAAACAATATTGAGGTTCCATTCATCGGGCATGCTTTCTTCCGACCATATCTTACAGATAGATATGGCAATCTTTACTTCGTCTAAGTCGGGAGGACGGGATTGTTGTCTTTCGTCGTCTTTGTTGAATCGATTATCCTGCCTAACAGCGGAATACAGTTCGTCGTCACCGTTGTACAGTCTGCAGAAGTGGTCCTTCCATATCCTCAGCATTGACTGCGGTTCCACTATGATGTTTCCACTTTCGTCTTTGCAGCCTTTGGTTCAAGGTTTATGTACCTGTGAATTTCGTTTCACTTGTTCATAAAACTTTCGAACTTCATTCCTGGTTTCAAACCTCTCAACATCTTCGACCGCACGCTTCTCATGCCCTCTCTTTTTCCTTCTCTCGCCTCTTCTGCTCATATATCTTATGAGCAGCTCTCGTCCTTTTATGCAGCGCCGCTTTGCGTTCCTATTGTTTAGCTGCATTTGCCCGCCAACATTCCTCATCAAACCAGGGGTTCCTTGTTGGTAACTGCTTGAAACCCAGCACATCAGAGGCGGCTCCTCTGATTGCATCTTGGCAAAGTTGCCACTGGTTTTCGATACATTGTGTTGGCGGCAGAAAACTTCGAGATAGGTTACTTGTAACTCGGTCGGAAAAGGATTTGGCGATCTTTGGCGATTGTAGCCGTTTGACGTTGTAATTTCTCCCAGCACCTCCCTGTTTTGCCTTGGGTCTGGAAATCCAAAGTGCTAACTTGGCTACAACGAGGTAGTGATCCGAGTCGATGTTAGCTCCTCGGAAAGTTCGTACATCCATGATGCTGGAAGCGTGTCTGGCGTCGATCGCAATATGGTCAATCTGGTTCACGGTAGATTGATCTGGAGAAGTCCAAGTTCCTTTGTGGATGTTGAGATGTAGAAAACGCGTACTGGCTACCAATCTTTGAGCCTAAATCCGTTGTCGGAAGTGTTGTCGTGCAGGCTGTTCTTCCCGATTATTCCACCAAAGATGTTTTCTCTTCCTAGCTTGGCATTAAAATCGGCCAGGACTATTTTAATATCGTAGCTAGGGCAATGCTCATATGTTTTGTCTAAGAGGTCAAAGAACATATCTTTGGTGTTGTCGTCTTTCTCTTCAGTGGGGCGTGCGCGCATATCAGGCTAATGTTGCCGAATTTATCCTTGATGCGTATGGTCATGAGGAGCTCATTGATGCACCTACAGCTTAAGACTTCTCGCCTAAGTCTGGCTCCAATAACGAAGCCGCATCCAAATAAGCGCTGTTGGTTTTCGTGGTAACAGTCACCATTTTTTAAGTATAATTTTACTGAATACTTTTTTAACCAAACACATAAACCAACAAACTACAAAAACAAGACAAATCGATATACGGGAGGGGAAGTTGTTGTTTTTGGGCGAAAATTTGACTTTTTGGATTAAAAAAAAAACGTTTTTTTTTTTCTTCATTAATTTTTTAAATTCAGAATAGCTACAACTTTCATTATTTTTCGACTAAACTTAAATGCAATATATTTTTAGAAATAAGTGAAAAATTGTCAAAAACATGGTTAAGAAAGAGTAAAATAACCTCAAATTTGAAGTTGAAAATATCGAAATTAATCAAACGAAACATATGTATAAAGCTTTTCTTTTATAATAATAGTTATTGTTTTTGATTATGCTATTTTGATTATTTAAATAAAGTCTAATTGAAAAAGATGAAGTCCCTTACATTGTGTAGTTCACAGGGACATTTAATTATATTTGGTCTTAAAACTTAATTTTAAAAACATTTAAAAAACGAAATTCAAGGAATCTAAGGATCTTACCCTTTATATAAACCAATATAGAGATACATCTAGACTAAGCTCTTATAGCTATTAACTTAAATTTAACTAAAACCGATCTAAAGTATTATTCCAATCATTTAAATATCTTAAACTAAAGTTCATAGACCATAGCTAAATATGCGTTAAAAAATACCACCGTTTGCCTTTTTTTAATACAAAAATATATTATGTGTAATAATAATCCATCAATTTCAATTTACTGAAACAAAATTTGATGGCCATAAAAGGGCTTTAAATCCATTAATAGAATATCGAAGTCGTCACGCTTTCTGATACGTTATATAGATATCCTTTAAAAAAGCAGAGGAGGCAAAGAAAAAAACAATCGAAAATAAGGTCAGCCTAGCGTTGCCTAATACATTGATATATTGCTTTTTATCTGCGAGAGGCGATACCGTTCCCATATACGACTATAGAGTATACATAGGTATGTTTGCGTGATGTCCTTTTATACTCGTGTCCTGTTTATATGTATTACCTATCTATGGAAGGAAAAATTTGTCACTCTAGGGATGGTTTACCAAAAATGATATTCTTAGCGCTTGTCGATAGAGCATAATTTATTGCAACACATTTGTTGCCAATTTATCGAGGAGGTTCTTTTTATGTTTTTTTTTCTTTTATTTTTGTTTTCTTCTTCTTCTTATATTAATGGCTGTTTAGTGTTTGTTTTGTGTTATGTCGTATACCTATTAAGGACGAAAAAAAAGAAAATATATGTAATACAAAAAAAAACAACAGCAAACGCACACACACACATACATAGCTACATCATCTAAAAGGACATCAGCTAAACATTGAATTAAAGCAGCGAAAAGAGTAAAAAGGAACAACAGAAAAATGACATTAAAGAAAAAAAGCACTTTAATTTCTTTTTAAATAGGAAAAAGAAAGCTTTCCGCGAAAGCAGACAAAAAAAAAACAATAAATATGAAGTTTCTCAAGAACTACTTTAAGTTAGAATTTTTTTCAAATATTGAATTTCAAAGTAGGAAGAATGATAAAAGAACAAAAAGAAATCTGTCAAGCCCACGCAAACTATAGGTAGGTATGTATTCTGAAAACAGAAGACCGTGGGAAAAAAGAAGTATAACTTTGCGTTGCTTGTTGAAAGTATATGTAAAAGTTCCTTAGAAAATTGTATCATATAGCTTCATCTTGCTTTTTAAACTCTTCTCTTTATGCATACATACAGACATATATACTTTTTCCTTATTCTTACTTTTTTCATGGAACAAAGTATCATCCACGTGGTAGGTATGTAACTCTACCCGACTCTTATAGTGTGATGCTTCTTTTCTGCGTTATGCTCATCTGGTTCCTTTCATCATATTTTCAAATGAGAAGCGTATAGGTACCGCTATACGAGTATATTTATCTAGTTTGAGAAAGGATTCATTCTTCTTATAAGTATGAATCTTTTCCGTTGTCGTTGTCTTCGTCGTCGTCGTCGATAGTGCTTTATTTTTTTCTATAAATTTTGTTTTCATTGTACCTCAGACATTTTTGGCTGACAATGACATCCTTTCGCTGAGTTTATACTGACAATAGCTTTCAGTGTAAAACTTATATATTATTGTTTACAATGTGGATCAAATATTTTCCACGCAATTTGGGAACTTGAAACAATAGATACGTCTATTCAAAAAAAGGATACATAAGTTATTGTACCTTAACAAATTAAATAATTAAATCAATATTTTAAAATAAATCGACCTTTTTATAAAAAGTGAATTAAACACATTGTTTTCAATTAAGCCTTTTTTTAATCCTGCTAATTTGTTAAATTGTTTAGGTATATTTAATATTCTTATTAGATTTTTATTTCTTCGTTCAGTTAGGTCAGGTTAAAGTGGCAGTCCATGATGGAAACGGACACACTTAGGCCAGTTTAATTGCCCATTGTGATACCACATGAGTCTTGAGGCTTCCTCCTAAGCTCAATGGAACCAGTTTGAGTCCCTTACGAAACGTGAGAGGCTGATTATGCTGATATGATTAAGATAGTTTAGATCGTTAAAGAAGAATTATTTTAGGGTAATTCTTGCGATTTTGAGCTAGAGTAGGGCGTGTGCAGAGAATTTGAAGAACTGTTTCCTCCTCTTCCCCGTCCATATAGTTTCAGCAAAAGTCATTTGAGATTACGTCTAACCACGTGGCGTGCTTTCCTATTAGACAGTGTCCGGTTATGACACCTAATATCGAACTTATATGCGATCTGCTTAGAGATAGCAAGAACCTTGAACTCTTTGAATCTAGTGTCGGCCAAGATGAGCCAAGGGTTCTTTATTGAGTACCACAATGGCACTCCTATAAAGACCCTTTACTTCCTATTGCTTGGCGATCTTTCAATTATGTGGCGGAATAGATTACAAACCTTGATAATATCCTCGATACCAGGATGATCAATTGGAATCCAAATGCAGGCTGTAGGTCTGCTAGAAATGTCTTCCTTAGCGACAACCTCGTGCTTCACAACTAGCCAAACTTCACTAAACCGGCTAACAGTAAACTTGTATAAGTCACAAGACTTCTGATCGCCACAAACCATGAGTTTGAAGTGACCCTGCTGTCAACCCCCATCGCTTAAGGGGGTATTCTGGTCTAGAAATTAAAAAAATCGATTTTTTTTTGTTTTCATATTTTCAAAGTATAACTATTTTAGAATATGTCTACGAGAGGATTTTCCCAAATTCAAATTATTTTCGGAGAAATAAGTATTTTGCTGAGCAGCCATCCAAATCGGTTGGGCTGCAACTAATAGAACAAAAGACATTATGGGGTACTTTAAACGCGTTTTTCTCAGAACTGTCTTTTTGAATCTGATACCCACGATTTCTCAGGTTCTGCCGAACCGATTTACTTGAAATTTTAAGAGATTCTTCTTTAGGGACTTGTCTACGTCCGGAACTACGGCCATCCCCAAATTTTCATTTTTAATATTTTTAACAAATCGAAGAATGTTCAAAAAAATGGTAATTTTTTTATATTTTTCTTTAGACAGCCGCCATTTTGTAAAAAGAAATGTTTGTAACTTTTCCGTAGTTCCAGACATTGCGACATTATTGTAGATTAATAATTTTTTTTAGTTTTTGATTTCAGATTTCTAGGAGAGTTAAAATCGTGGGTATGGTCACGCACCAAATTTTTGAGACGCACCACTCCATGAACTGATAACTAACGGAATTTAGATTTTTTCTTTACTTTTTTATTTTTTTTGTATGCTTCTAATGTGAATAAATAATGTATAAAAAAATGTATGGTAAAATTGTTGCTTGCTTTTTTCTACAGCACTTCAAAAATTACCTAAAATTCATGTCTCTAGACCAGAATACCCCCTTAAGGAAGTAAGTGGTCCTGGAAGCTTTCTTAAAATGCTTAAAAATCCAACCGAGAGCTCAACCTTGACCAGCTACCAACGATCAGCCGATATTGTGCCATCATCATTCCTCCTATCAATGACTGCAACCACGTCTTTGCCCTTCGTGATGTCGTGGCCCCCTCAAGAGACATTTTGCGTTTAAACGTAAAGTCTTTCCTGTCCTTGTTGCAGCAAGAACCCATTCAACTTGAGCGGTTTGCGATTTCCTTTCCTTAAATGATGCACCAGAAGCCTTTAGACTTCAGCAGATGTACGCTCAGTAGTAGTAGTACTGCCATTATTCACAACCCTGCCATTACTGGAATTAGGTATTGCTACCTTGCTACTATCGTTAAAGAAATATCGTAGCTTCTAAAGGGTGATTTTTTTGAGGTTAGGATTTTCATGCATTAGTATTTGATAGATCACGCGGGATTTCAGACATGGTGTCAAAGAGAAAGATGCTCAGTATGCTTTGACATTTCATCATGAATAGACTTACTAACGAGCAACGCTTGCAAATCATTGAATTTTATTACCAAAAAAAAGTTGGCAGAAAATCCGCTTTTTTATCGACAAATTTTGTTCAGCGATGAGGCTCATTTCTGGTTGAATGGCTACGTAAATAAGCAAAATTGCCGCATTTGGAGTGAATAGCAACCAGAAGCCGTTCAAGAACTGCCCATGCATCCCGAAAAATGCACTGTTTGGTGTGGTTTGTACGCTGGTGGAATCATTGGACCGTATTTTTTCAAAGATGCTGTTGGACGCAACGTTACTGTGAATGGCGATCGCTATCGTTCAATGCTAACAAAGTTTTTGTTGCCAAAAATGGAAGAACTGAACTTGGTTGACATGTGGTTTCAACAAGATGGCGCTACATGCCACACAGCTCGAGATTCTATGGCCATTTTCAGGGAAAACTTCGGAGAACAAATCATCTCAAGGAATGGACCGGTAAGTTGGCCACCAAGATCATGCGATTTAACGCCTTTAGACTATTTTTTGTGGGGCTACGTCAAGTCTAAAGTCTACACAAATAAGCCAGCAACTATTCCAGCTTTGGAAGACAACATTTCCGAAGAAATTCGGGCTATTCCGGCCGAAATGCTCGAAAAAGTTACCCAAAATTGGACTTTCCGAATGGACCACCTAAGACGCAGCCGCGGTCAACATTTAAATGAAATTATCTTCAAAAAGTAAATGTCATGGACCAATCTAACGTTTTAAATAAAGAATCGATGAGATTTTGGAAATTTTATGCGTTTTTTTAAAAAAAAAAGTTCTCAAGCTCTTAAAAAATCACCGTTTATATGTAATGTACATAATATATAACTATTTTCATAATAAGAAAACAAATTGAAAATTAAATGGTTTTTATTTTCTTTAACAAGTGTGCTAAATTCTTGTCCACCACTGTATATTTAACTTTATTTAAAAAAATGTATAGACGAGTAGTAGCTATTTCAAAATTTGATTTATTTTCAAAAGTATTTTTTATTTTATTTAATTTTACTTTAAATTTTTTATATTTTGCTCTAAATCTGAGCTCTAAAAATTTATGAACGTGATTAAATTTTTTGAATTCATTTTTCTTTCTTAAAATAAAATACAGAAGTGTTACAAATTTTGAGCAAGTATATTTGTAACATGAAAATAAATAATTTTTAAAATAGATAATATATGTAGGTACCTAATATATGTAAGTATCGAGGTGTATAATTGTGTATCAATTTTGTGTAATATAAAAATGTTAAAATGCAGAATGCGAAAATTTGTTATTATTTAAAAAAAAGATGTAAGGTAAGGCTTAAATTTAATATTTAGTATTTTAAACAAAACCAATACTCAAATAGTTTTTATTTCATACGAAAAGTAATCTTTCAATTTTACCAAAATTCGGTTTTAGAATCTATTTTTATTTTCTTAAAACTCCATCATAAGGAACTTGTTGTAAAAGTGTAGTTGTGGAAGTATATAGTTTGAAACTCTTGGTATCAAAATTCAAAAAAATATATCTTAAAATAAATAATGTTGTAAGTGAACTTAAAATAACTCAGGTGACATTTTTTTCTCGCACTAATGACATTTTATAATTATCATTCATCTAAAATAATCTAAAAAAAATTACTATCTACTTTCCTTATTATTTGTCTCCATAGTTCTTTTTTAAACTATAAATTTCCAAAAGCTCTAAAATGCTGTTCTTAAGTAGACAATTTATTTGCAATATTTGTTTCATCAGCACACCTTTTTCTATTTTTCTAGCGCAATTTGTTTAATAATTTCCACACAAATACCTTGATGAAATTTAAACTAATCCATTCCACTACATATAGAAAGGAGATAGATGCATATATATAAGTATATTCTGTGTGGTTAAGTTCTTTTGCGGTTGGTTAGATGGTCTTGGTCTATCGGTTGGTCCTTGAATCCTTGATACTCTTTCGTTCGTGCGGAGAACTTCTTAATCCTAGATAATTGAGCTCTTCAATCGTTAGATAATGCAAAGTAATTTTTAGTTTTTCTTTTGTTTTTGTTTCTACATTCTTTTCTTCTTCTACGAGTATATATAGAAAAAGACAAAGTGCAAACAAAGAATAAAGCTTTTAATTAATTGTTTGTAATATATATCCTTTCATTGTTTAACCGTATTACCTATATAGAAAAAGGACCTTTTATACAAAGGTAAAGTATCTACCTACAGTTGCATTCTATATTCGTCTATAAGCTCAACAAAATGCATAGTTTGTGAGACAGCAAATTAATATTATCAACCTGCATAAGTTTTTGTTTCATTCTATTATATTCATCATACTTATATTTTCTTTTGTGTTTATAAAATGACCTCAATCGTTGGGAAAAACGTCAAAATGACATACCTACAAAATACTCGTATATCTTATAGGATAAAAAAGGGTAATGTATAACCAAAGAAAGGAAGTGAGTTGTTAAGGTTTAAAACTGAGTTAATTATACAATATACAAACCTGATATCAGTATTGATGGTGATATTTTAAACAAAAATCCTTCAAACCTTTCAAGGACTTCGAAATAATTGGTACTGATTTAAGCTGACGACGACGCAATGAAAAGTGATATTGGATACTAAAATAAATTTAAAATCCTCGATTATCATATTACTATACTTTTTCCAAACCCATACACAGTTGTTATATAATACAATCTTAATCAGGATTCATCTCAACAAGCTTCATGTTTACCCCTTTTTGTTTCCGGTTCGAATTTCCAAAAGCTTTTCATTCCATTCCTAATTAGTGAAAACTAAATGAAACAAATCGCTTTCGTTTGGTGTGGTATATAAACGAAATGGCGATGGTGATGATGGTATTTTGTAGAAATGCAATGCACGCGAAATTCTATTACTTCGGATACTCTAATTTCATCATGTACATATCACAATACTCGAATTCCTTTATATGAAGTTGAAGATATATAGGTATACCATACATTACAAAATATACTTGGATTGAAAATGGTACTTCCATGAGGGGTGAAAATACTTTTAATCGTCGGGTTTTTGGATTTTATCTGAATTCTATACCAAAGTTAAGCACTGTACACTGTGAAGTTCTGTAGGGTAAGTTATTTTGTGACTTTAACTGCACGAACATAATGTTTCTGAATTGTTGAGGGAAGTTTGAAGAAAGTTAACATTTCTTTCGGATTTTGGTTTAAATTTTTAGTTTTGACAATTTATTGAGTCTTTAAATTAAACCTAAAAAGAAGTTTATTATCTTAAAGCTGTTTTGAAAAATTCGGAAGTATCCGTTGTAGGGACATTGTCTGTACCACTTACAACATTTTTTTCCACGGTTACCATCTCTAAGAGTAACTATCGTCATGAAAAGTGCTTCTGAAGTTAAGAATTGGCATACAAACTGCAAGCCCTTACTCACTAACAAAAACTGTTGAGAGTGGTAAGTATAGGCCCTGGTTTTTTACGAGCTGTAGGCCATATATTTATCATTTGTCCTCGTTCATCTAGTTACTACAATTTTTATTACAAAATGAAGCTTTTAACGTGCTTCGTTTGGATTCACTTATTTATTGCAAAATTAAGCATAGAAAGAATTTTCTGACCCGGTTATCTTACCATAAGTGATGTCCAAAATTATCAGTATTTCAGAAAGTCCATGTGATTTTTGAGTTTTCATAGTCTTTAGTTCTTAAACATAAGACATTCAAGTTTTTTAATAATCAAAATAAATTTTCTACATATTATATAACTGTCTTGCTTTGGTTTTTTTTGGGTATTGTGATTGCTGGTAAGTTTTGTCTAGAGTATAACAACATTCGGGGGTTAATATTAACTGTTCAAGGGCATATCATTCATACTTGTTTTATTTATCGCAGCCCAAGTTTGGACAGTAATTCGACTTCAAACGAATTCGATCCGATATCCAACTCTATCCAGAGAATTGTACCCCATTTTCCGCACAGCGAGATCGTTGTTATATTAATATCAAAAATGTTAGTTTCCGGAATAACAAAGCCAACGCAACTGAGGAAAACAAGAATAGGATCAAACGAGCTAGAAAGACCTGCAAGGGACATATACGACGCATTCAATTTATGCAAGACCAGAAATTATGGCAAAAAATAATGTCTTAATATTAGTAAAAGTTTCTGGTCATTTGTAAAAAATGGTCGTTACACTACGTTTTCTTTGGTTCTTACGCTCGTTTCTTATGACACTTCGTATGTAAGCTTGATTGATAAAGCCAATTTACTTGCAGCACAGTTTGCTTTTAATTCGATGCTGCCCATGAGTGACATGGCTCCACCTGTACCGGAAAGCGTAAACGATTCTTTGGGACTAATCTTCTTTCGTACTCGTTCAGTAACTAGAGTACTTAAAAATCTTGACATTCAGAAATCCTCTGGCCAGGATAGTATCCCCGCTGTTATTCTGGAGAGATGTTCTCCAAAAACAAAAACCACTGCTTTTCCATCTGTCCTATTATACAGGTCTGTTTCCGAGTGGATGGAAGACTACATGTGTCCAGCCTGTCCCTGAAAAAGGCGCATCCTACTCCCCATTTAACTATCGTCCAATTGTACCTACATCCCTTCTTTCCAAGCTCATGGAAACACTGATCAATTTTCAGCTTAAGAAATATCTTCAAGAACGGAATCTTCTTAATGACCGGCAGTATGGGTTTCGTAGCGATAGGTAAATTGATGATCTCATAGTTTATCTCACCGAACAGTGGAACAAATCTTTACATCGCCTTGGAGAAAGTAAGATTATTGCACTTGATATTTCAAAGGCATTTGATAGAGTTTGTCACCAAACTCTCTTATCGAAATTCGTGCATTTGGTATTGATGAATCACTTCTTCGTTGGGTTAGAAATTACTTTACGGACCGTTCAATCCAAGTAGCATTGGATAGGTTCAAATATGATATTCACAAAATGAACGCTGGTGTGCCCCAGGGCTCCATTTTGCCTCCGACACTTTTCTTTATTTTTATGAATGATCTTATGTCTGAATCTTTTAACCCACTTAATTGTTTCGCTGATGACAGTACCCTAAGCTTGTCATATTCGTTTTTAGATACTCATCCTTGTGCTTCGGATGTGGACTACCAACGTCAACGTATGATTAGCTCATTAAATCTTATCTTGACAGCATGGGGAAACAAAAACCGTATAAAATTTAATGCTTTAAAAAACTCAATGCTGTCTACTGTCGCAAAAGCGTAACCCTTCCCCAATGCCACTATTGCATCGATTAGACTAAAAAGCTATCAATCTTGGGTATGTGCATTACACACCATTTGCGGTGGAGTAATCACATATTTGACATCGCCATAAAAATGCTGCTAAGTGGTTAGGTTTTCTCCGACGATGCAAGAAGTTTCTTACCCCTTCTAATCTGGCTATAATTTATAAAGCCTTTCTTCGTGCGAAACTCGAGTTAAATTTCCCTTTCTGGGCAGGTGCTCCTATAACCTACTTGAGTTTCCTAGACAGAATCCAAAAGAGAGCTCTAAAAATGATAGGTGACCGTTGTCTTACTGAAACTTTTGAATCTCTCGAGCACCGTGGTTTCATGTCTCTCATTATTTAATCGCTACTTCCATAAGCAATGCTCTAATGCAATAGCCAGTTGCATTCCTCCCTTCAAACAATTCAACCGTAATACTTGTTCTTTTAGGAATGTCCATCAGTTTACCCTTGAGCCAAATTTCGGTCGTATATAAGGTTCAGAGATTCTTTTTTAAGTCGCACTACACGAATGTGGAATGCTTAACCAAAATTAATATTTACCACTCATTACAACGTGCATCGGTATGTTCTTTCAAATCCACTCCTTCCTTTCTAATTACTCGCACTTTGTATAATCATTTTAAGGGTATTCATATGCGCGTACAATATGAAATAAACGCGGGAATACAAATTCTCCCTATTCCCTTTAATACATGACATATTTATCCCTATAGCTTATCCGTAGAACACTTATAAGAATCTTGCAGAATCTTCAACGATGTTGAAGAAGTCGCATGCCAGTGCATCGCCTTGTCTAAAACCTTTTTTGACATCAAATGAATCGGTGAGATCTTTTCCGACCTTGATAGAGCAGCGTGTAAGTTTGACAGGGATACCAAAACTAGACATTGCTCTGTAGAGCTCTTCCCTATGGATTTTGTCATATGCGGCTTTAATATCGATAAATAGGTGGTGATTATCGATTTGAAGTCCCTGGGTTTTTTACAAGATCGGCCGTAGGTTGAATTCTTGGTCGATAGTGGACTTTCCTGGTCTGAAGCCACACTGATAAGGACCTATCAGGTTATTGACAAACGGCTTCAGACGTTCAAATTATACGGCAGAGAGGACCTTATATGCAATGTTAAGAAGACTGATGCCTCTGTAGTTGGCACAATTAAAAGGGTCTCCTTTCTTATGTATCGGGCAAACTATAAGTTTCAAAACTCATCGGGCATGCTTTCTTCCGACCATATTTTGCAGATGATTTGGTGCATGCTCCCTACCAAGTCATCGCTTGATGCTTTTAATAGTTCGGTACCGATGCCGTCAGCTCCAGCAGCTTTGTTTGACTTAAGTTTAGATAAAGCTATCTTCACATCGTTAAGGTCGGGTAGGCGGAATTGTTGATCTGCGTTGCCGAGGTTGATTATATATATATAATTTGGAGAAGTGGTTATAAAGAATTGGTTCATTTAAAAGGCCGATTTTAAATGTGAACCAGAACTAAAAGTCAAGTTTTTGTTTGCATTTTATTTGACATGTCTCAATTTTAGACTTATTCAATTTTAACCATAGAAAGATACACAATCGAACCACTCGTTAAAATTATTCAGTCTTGTTATGAGAATGCATTTCATGCACTTCGTGATTTTTTCAGTCAATGTAATTTGCCAAATATGCATATAATTGGAAGAATCGTGCGAAAATTTGAGCAAACCGGGTCAGAATCGAAGAACTTAAGCCTTTTGATACTTTTAAACGTCGTTAATTGTCACAATGGTGGCAAGAAATGGCAATCGATTTTAGAAGAAAATCATCTTCAGTTATGGGGCACATTTTCACCTTAGTTTATTCGTCAAAAATCAGAATTGTTCCACTTGGGCGAATGACAATCTAAGAGGTATTGTCGAAAAACCAAAACTGTTTGATGCAGTTTATAGGC
Organism: Eupeodes corollae; assembly: GCF_945859685.1. Taxonomy (NCBI): domain Eukaryota; kingdom Metazoa; phylum Arthropoda; class Insecta; order Diptera; family Syrphidae; genus Eupeodes; species Eupeodes corollae. Next base: position 289,255,477 of record NC_079147.1, read on the forward strand.
TGGCGACATCAATAGGCCGTAATTTTTTACAAAATGAAACTGGTCAGGCAGGTACTGTGAATGATGTTCGCTGTCGTGAGATGATAACCAACTGTTTATTTTCCGAATAGAAAATATGGATGTGAACAATGTGTGGCTTCAAGAGGAAGGTCTCATTTGCCACTCAACTAACAATTCAATTTAATTCAACAATTATATATACAGTTTTGAACAATTGACTTAGACCTTTGTCCCGTGTATAACTTTATAGTTTTTTTTTTTATTTTATGTAATGGCTTTGTTTTTTTATCATCAAATATCAAAAAGCTATAAAATTAAAAACTACACGAATAAAGAGCTATTGAAAATGAATCTTTTTCTGTAAACATTTTAAATCAAAATTTTCTACAAAAATCGTCTCAAAATAAACGGTTGTCATTGACAACATGTCATAGAGTCAACAATTTAAAATTTCATTGTCACAACATGAACGTGAAATTTCAAGGCTCAAAAATCCAACCAGCTATCAATTCATCAGCATCATGACGTTGTCAACAAACGTGTGTTTTGATGCTAATTTGAAGTCTCACGCATCACTCCCTCGTGAAGAATAAAACATTAGACCAGGAGAGATCTATAACACTAACACAAGTACATATTTGTCCTTGTCCTCACCTCGCTCGTCATCATGTAAGACCCATGATTATTTTTGATTGGCCTAAAAATAGAAAAACCCAACTTATAACTATGAACAACCGAGTGATGTTATGAGGAAAAATTTCCAAAAACCATAAATGAGGAATATTTTACGTAATTTGGAAATACGCAGCGTAAAACACTATGAATTTCCCATCTCCTGATGAGTCCTGACGGACATTGAGATAGGAGATCCTATGTATATGTTGCATATTGCGAGTCGTGTATTCGGCAAGTAAAAGAAAGGATGTTTGTTACTATTATTATTATGTGACCGTGTGTCCAATTAACCCAAATAGCCAAACTCAACAGGAGTACGACACGTATATTTATTCTCCTCTCTCACTTGGCATGTCCTCTATACATTCATAGGTAAAGGTATGTCCTGGATTCGGACGTGAGAGCTGCTTCAAAAATATTTCCCATGGTTCTTCCATATTTTGTAACCGTGTATACACGCTATACAATGGTGAGTCTGAGCTTGAGCCCGTGTCCTGGTCCTGGAGGACCGGCATGGCAGTCAAATTGTATTATTATTTGTAAGCTGATTAAGGGAATTTCATGATGCTTGACGACTGCAACTATGACTGTCTGTGTTTTATGTGTATACGAGTTAGTATACCAACATGTGCGTTGCGTGATGGGGAAAAAGGAGTTTACACAAACGGAATTATATTTTGCATAACACTGTTATGGAATTTCCAGAAATGATTATTTTGTAAATAGCTTGTTAATGAAATGAGAGTTAAAGGCTCTACACAAGAAATTTATAACAAGTAAATCATCATTCACCTTTGTGTAACATTTATGAGGTGTATTGTACCTATATAATGTTAATAAATATATTAATTATAAAATGGAGCTGTCCTTTATAAATTGACATTTAATCCCTATTTTGAAAATAAACAAGACAAACTATAAACTTCTTATGTAATGAACATAAACTAAACACAAAATATTAACCCAGTAGATAAGCTGCTTTATATGTCTGAACAAAAAAGGTAGATGATTAGATTCAGTGACAGCTTTCTACGAGTGCCCAGGAGGTAGAACCGCTAAAGTCGACTTAAGACAGAATTGAGTTTTTGGTGTCATTAGATTTAGCGCATCCTAATCAATTTTGTAGTTTTGTTTTACATTTGTATTATAAGAAATGTAGCAGTTTTACAAAACCAAAACCACTTAAGTCAGTTTTGTGCATCTTTCTTAAGTCAAAACAACTTAACTCAAACAAAATTGGAAAAAATCCTTAAATATTATCTTAAGTTGACTTAAGATTCATTTTTTTTTTCAATTTTTCTGAGGGAATAACGATTAAACTTAAGTTAAGTTTTTTTTTTTAAAGTGAAAATTTTGGATTTTGGTCTAATTTTGTGTTGGGAAATAACGCAAATAAGTCAAGTTTATTTGTTCTTCCTCAAAGAAATTGTTGAATTTTTAAAATTCCTATTTGGGGAAAAACAACTTAACTCAATTTAATTTTTTTATTCTCGGAGAGATTAATAAGTTTGTCGTGCCTAAAGTTAAGTTTAGTCAATATTCGGCAATTAAATATTGATCATGAAAAATCTTAATTCGACTTTAGTCCTTTTTCCACGCCAAAGAGTCAGTCTAGAAGAATCTAATGTAGAGTAAAGTTGTTATTGAGCGACTAAATAAAAAACAAGTGTGTGCTCAAATCAACGTGACTTATTTTTGCATGAAGATAAGAACATAAAAAAGGAGGCTGGGATGCGACCCACACTGATAACTTCCCATCCCGTCTGTCGATTTGTCTTGCTTAAGAGTTTGTAGGTTTCGTGTTGGTTTAAAAAAGTTGTCATTTGAATTATTTTTACAAATTTTAAAATTATCAACAATATTTTTCATACAAGGAAACACATTATTTTGAAAATCTAGTTTTGTTAAATAGATTTTTAGTCGAAAACTAATTTTTAGCAATTTTAGTAGCATTTCTTAAATTTTTACGAATTGGATCAATGAAATTATTTTTGAGAGACTGATATCAAGAGCCGAACAACATTTGTCAAATTGAAAATTTTGACATTTCTCGACGTTTCAAGGTCCCTAGAGTCAAAATAAAAGATTTAAGAAAGATGTCTGTGCGTGCGGGTGTACGTACCTTCGTACGTTCGCTACGTTTTTTTCGTCGTAAGGAGCTCAAGAACCAGAAGAGATATGGATTTCAAAAAAATTTTGTTATTCAGATAATAAGGTAGAAAGATGCAGAACGGGCTCTCAAGAAAATTACGTGGGTGTTTTTTTTACCATAGTAGTTTAAAAAAAGGTGAAAAATGTAGTTTAACCCTAAATATCTCATGAACCAATGACACTAAAGACTTGATTTAAATTGTATGTTATATATTGTAACGTAATACAAAACAAACATATTTGTGGAAAAAATCCAATTAACGGTTTTTTTTTTAATCAAAAAAATTGAAAAAAAATTGTCACATCGAAAATTTTACGACCCAAATATGATTTCATCTCCAAAATAATTTTGTGCAACGAAGAATAATGTTTTTGACATCTGATAATATTTTAAGAAAAATCTAATCGACAGTTTTTTTTTATGAAAAATAAAAACCTACAAAAATATTACTCAAAGTTGGAAAATATTGAATTTCGACTCAAATATCTTTTCAAAAACTTGAGACTAAGGCTTCAAACTTTTTTATCTTATAAGAAATTTCGTTTTAAAGATTCTTAAAAATGTTGAAGAAAATCGAATAGACAGTTTTTTTACAAAAAATAAAAACCTAAAAAAAATAATAAAAGTTGGTAAAAATTGATTTTCGACTCAAATATCTATCCAAAACTTTGAGATATTGGCTTTAATTTACTTTTTTCTTTCAAAAAATATTGTTGTCAACATTCAGTAAAATTTTGAAAAAAATTGAATTGACAGTTTTATTACAAAAAATTAAAAACCGAACAAAAATATAACAAAAGTTGTTAAAAATTGATTTTCGACCCAAAAGTTCTTTTTAAAAATATTGAAATATTGGCTTCAAATTTATTTTATTTCACAGAAAATATTGTTTTCGATATTCAATAATTTTTATAAAAAATTCAAGAGTCCGGTATTTCATAAAAAATAAAATCTACAAAAAATAGTACGCAAATTTGGTAAAAATTAATAGGAGTACATATAGACAAACTTTTAAGCAAGACAAATCGACAGACGGGATGGGAAGGTATCAGTGTGGGTCGCATCCCAGCCTCTTTTTTGTTTTGAATCTGCCTATGCCGACGTTGGTTTGAAGAATATTTTTTTATGATTTACAAAAACATTTAATCGATCATTTAATTTTGTAATGCATAAAAGTTATGCACCAGAAAATAATATAGTTAGTGGTAAGCAAAAACAAAACTAGTCAAGAGAAAGAAGAAGAAATAAAGCGGCACATACAAAAATTTAAGGCATATGAGAGCCACTATAGCCGTAGGGATATATCCCAAAAATGTATTAATGGGAGCTTAAATTACCAAATATGCTGAAATATTCCAAACTATGAATCTTAAGTTTAAAGCCCCTGAATTAGACACCTGTTCAAATTGTGATACATATATATCTAAAATTAGAGTTGAGTAAAGATATTATCATAGCAAAAAATCTTTCATCTTGTAAAAGCAGAGTTTGGCTACGACCAAAAAAAGATTGATAATTAAAACGCAAAGCAAAGTCAAAGCATGAGAGTCTGCAAATGCCTTTTCTAAGAAACTTCGTAAATGCAACTATGGAATTTGTAATCTTACGCTAAATGATTTAGAATCAAATTTTTCTGACTGATATATGTGGCACGAAGGTATTACGCGTAGGGGGGTGATGATATTTCTAAGAAACTATTTATGATTTCATTATTTGAAAAAAAATTTCAATTGCTGTACGTTTATAAAACGTTAAATACGTATTGATACTTTTTTCTAATGATTAACAATTCGTGTTGTGTAAGATTTTTTTAATAAATTGGTGTCTTTTATAATACAAAAACAAGATTTGATTTCAAGCGTGTAAAAATCTTATCTTAAAATTTTGTGGCCATATATCGCTCAATATAGTTTTTGAATAACAACTAAAGTTGAGTTACGCTGAGCAAAATGTCTCATTAAAAACAACTTAAGTTGACTTTCGCAAACTAAAAAGTCAACTTAGTTCAAGGAAAAATAGCTTAACTCGACTCCCGATGCAAAACAACTAAACTGATTCTTTTGCTTAATATGCTTTTAATTGCAATCGTTATCTCTGATGTTTATTAACATATTATAATCAGAGTGCAGGGTTTCTAAAACTCATAGATTTGGATTCTAAGGACTTGGGAAATGTAAATATATTCATTTTAACAAATCGATCCAATTTTCCTTTAAAAGTTAGTAAAATTGATTTAAGAGAAGATCCCGGTGCACATTGGTCTTAAAGTTCCTGAAGAATTATTTGAGACCGCCCCAGTTGGCTTTATCATGTTAACAAACGGTTCTCATAGGAGTTTTTTCTTTATCTGTTTTTTTAGATATGAAAATTTTGCAGATACAGTATAATGATGTACACTTTCAAGAAAAGTTTTCTCAGCAAATCTTGCGTTTCGTTGAAGTATGTGTGTTGGCTGATAATATCAAGACCGTTAATTGGTTTTATTTCTTAAAATAATTAGGCTTTATTTAATTTTGTCAAAGTGCTATATGACCAACTACTGAAAATTGGTTTTAATTTAATTTAATTTTTTTAATTTATAATAATAACTTGCAATTTAAAGTAAATTAAAAATGAACTAATTTGATATCTGAATCATTTACTTAAAAAAAAATTAAATTTTATTAAAGTAATCCTAAATGTGGTGTACTGTACTACAGTAAAAGGCGTTTATGGTTCAATGGATAATACAAGAGTGTTTTATTTCATATTCTTACAAACTAGAGATTAGGTATACATAATTCTTAATGATCATTAATAAAAGCTTTATAGATTTATGGTGTTGCCAGACTGACAATATTAATTTATAATACTCAACATGCTCTCCATGAGCTTTTTATTACCAAATCATTTAATTCAAAATTCAAATTATTATATTTAAAAAAAAGTAAAAGAAAATTACTTCAAATTTAAATTACTTACATTCTATAAAAAGATATTACGTTAGAGTACATTTATTTATGTGTTTTCTTTTCACAAATCGCTCTACCTTTATCGCATCTTCCTCTTAATTGTCTGTTTTGAATAGAACCTACATTTCAATTTGATTTGAGGAACTGCCATGAGGTGTACTCTTCTTAGGTGGAATGGTATTTGTAATAGTATGTGTTTCAGGTGCTACGTTATCAATAACCTCAGCATCAATTATCTGAGAATCGCTTCTGTTTTCACCCCCGAATTTGATCTAAATGTCTTTTGATTAGTCTATTATTATTTGAGATGATACAACAATAAGTACGAGGGCCAATTTTATTTTCAATGGTTGCTGCTGACCAACTTGGTTTATTGGGATTTCTGTAATCACGAATGTAAACCTTTTGACCTTTGTTAAAACTTATTTGACGATTACCTTTAAAATTCTGTTGGCTTTTGATTTGACTCTTGATAATATTATCTTTAATTAATGGTGGTTTCAATAAACTAAATCGAGTTTTCAAAGTTCGGCCAAAAAATAATTTTGCTGGTGATTCTTCAGTTGTGCAATGCTTTGTATTACGGTAATCACATAAAAATCGATTAAATATAGTGTCTATATCAGGTTGTTTTTCAGATTTAATGTTAGCATAAAGTGATTTTTTTAGTATTTTAACGAAACTTTCAGCTTGGCCATTAGAAGCTGGATGGCCTGGAGCTGTTATATATTTAAATTCTTCGGAGGTGAACTGTCGACCATTATCACTAACTAAATTGTCAATAATACCATAGCGACAAAATAGCTCCCTCAATTTTTTTATAACAAATCTTGTGGTTAATTCGGTGGTCTTAAAAACTTCGACCCATTTAGTGAAGGAATCAATCACTATGAGAAAATGAAAACCATTTATTGGACCAGCAAAGTCAATATGGATTCTACTCCAAACTGAAGACGTCGGTTGCCAGGAAATCAATGGACTTTTTTCTGGGTTTGCTTGTAACTCTTGACATGGGTTGCAGTTTTTAATTAAGTTTTAGATGTCACCATCTATATTTGGCCACCAAACATATGATCGAGCAAGTGCCTTAGTTTTAACGATGCCAAGATGTGACATGTGTAATTCGCTCAAAACTAAATTACGCAATTTTTGAGGAATTATAGTGCGAAATCCCCACAAAATACAATTTTTCTCAACCGTCAATTCCAACGATTTATTTTTAAATGATTTGAATTCTGATTCATCTAAATTTTTGACTAAGCCGTTTTGAATTGCATGATTTAATTTTGACAAAACAGGGTCTCGCCTTGTTTCAATAGCAATGTCTTTAAAATTAAGACTTAAATTGTTTTCTTTTTTAACAAAGTTGATATAATTTTCTTCAATGGCAGAATCTTCCAAAGAAACAACATGAGGAATACGTGATAAATTATCAGCTTCATTCAAACTTCCCTTAACGTACTGAATCGTGTAATTGAAGCCTGGCAAAATGAATGCCCACCTTTGAATTCTTGCGGCTGCCATGATTGGAAGGCTTTTGTTTTCACCAAAAATTGATATGAGAGGCTTATGGTCAGTTTGTAGAATAAAATGATTGCCTAGTAGATACTGTCTTAGTTTGGTTACACTGAAAATTATAGCTAGAGCTTCCTTTTCAAGCGTACCTACTGTAATTTCTTTCGCTTTTCGAAAGTGACCGTGATATAAAAGCAATAGGTTTAAAGGTGTTATCTGAATATTTATGCGAAAGTACACCAGCAACTGCACTGTTGGAAGCATCTGTGGTTAAAACTATATATAAAACAACAACATAAGGAATATTGCGTAAAAGATTTTCAATTGTTTTTTGAAATATTGCCGCGGCTGGCTTTACGCCAAAAGGTAAACGTTTCATTTTTAGAGTTCCAATTGTGTACTCCACGTACAAAAAAGTTGTGATTCATCATCTAAAATAAGTTGATTGTAGGCGTTTGATAAATCAAGCTTTGTGAAAAGCTTGCCGCCTTCTAAAGATGCAAATATTTCATCTATTCGAGGCAATGGATACTTTATATCCACCAAATATTTATTCAAGGTCACCTTGTAGTCACCGCATATACGTAAATCACCGTTTGGTTTGAGTATAGGGACTAATGGTGTACCCCAATCAGAACTATCTACAGGTTCTAGAACATCTTTCATAATTAAGTCCCTTAATTGGTTCTCAATTCTATTTTTCCAGGCAAATGGAATGGAACGCGGTTTAAAAAAAATTGGGTTTGCGTCATTACTTATTGGTAATGAGATTTTCGGACCGTTGTACGAACCCAACTGTTCATCGAAAACACCACTAAATTCACTTTTTAACTGTTCAATAACAACCGAATACTTTTGATCATCATTAATTAAATTAATTTGTGTTAGTTCAAAATTAAATTTTCTTAAAAATGAACGCCCTAACAAAGGTGGATTAGAGGTATCAGACACGTATTTTAATTCGATCACCATTATAATTAACATATGGTATGCTACATTGTCTAAGCTTATTCTTATTATGCAAATTTCGGTATATTGAAGCTAACTACAATATCATCTGAATCAGAAAAATAATTTACACTTTTATTTAATTTAGAACGACAAATAGATGCCAAATGTCCAATCTTTGAACAATAGTTACACGTGCTGCTCTTGAATTTACATGCACTGGAAATATGATTTCGCCATCCACAATGCTTGCATGATTTTTGTCCGCTATGATTTCCGCTGTTAATGTTGTTGCTTTTGTTACTGTTGTTACCGCTACTGCTGCCTTTGTTAAATTTACTGTTGTACTTGTTGAGCTTTTTAATAATGTTCACGCTGCAATCTGTTGCAGTTCTTTTGTTGAAAATTTAGTTTCTGCAATTAATGCTTTTTTTAGGGCCTTATCAACTGTGAGTGTTTCATCCTCCTCACAAATTTTATCAAAAATTTGATTTGGTAGACCCATAATAAATTTATGAAGAATAAATGCGTCTAGGTGATTTCCAAATTTGCAATTGATGGCTAATTTTTTAACTTTAGCAAACCATTGAGACACAGATTCGCCTCCATTTTTGGCATTATGGAAATTACGACGTTCTCGATATATGATAGTAGGAGGTGTGTAGTGAGTCTCCAAAATATCGCACAATTCTTTAAATGATTTTGAAACTGGTGAATTTGGTGAACACAAGCTGTGAAGTAAATTGTATGGAACAGAACCAATAGATTTTAACAAAATAGCCTTTTTTGTATTTTCGGCGTCACAATTTATTTCACAAAAGTGCAGATCCAGTTTTTCTTTCCACACAAACCACGTTTCAATTGATGGAGAAAATTCTGGCAAATTTGCTGTTTGATATACGGTTGTCGTCGTCATTATATTTGTTTTACTATCAATTTCAGTATCTTTATCAGGACCGATCATTAAAATTTTTCAACCGAAAAAAGAAACTAATATAAATTTAAATTTGTATTAATAAATCAAAACTTGATTTTTAATTTTTTTTTATCTCGTCGCCATTTATGTGGTGTACTGTAACTACAGTAAAAGACCTTTATGGTTCAATGGATAATACAAGATTGTTTTATTTCATATTCTTACAAACTAGAGATTAGGTATACATAATTCTTAATGATCATTAATAAAAGCTTTATAGATTTATGGTGTTGCCAGACTGACAATATTAATTTATAATACTCAACACTAAACATAAAAATAGCTTTAAACCTTTGCATTTTAAGTGAACTGTGATAAGCATAGATGACTTAAAACATCTTCATGGAGAATGTTTTCTATACATCTTTATTTCGCAATATGCAAAACAAGTAGTGTAAAAAAAACATCATCATCATCCAGGATGTTGATGTTGTATCTTGAATGTTTTGTGTATGTCTCTTGACTTTTAATTAACACCAAGACACCCTCTAGTAATTGGTGATATAATCTTCTATTAAGAATGTTTTCCTCTCGACAACATTCTCTTAATCATCATGATGGTCAGGCCATGGCTATATACATCCGTACATAGAACAGGCCAAGTTAGTTCAGAACAGACCAGTTAGTTCATGGTATGTACATAAATAAGTTTTGTATGTATATATGTACATCAAAAGCTTTGAAGGACGCAAGTCAACTATTAAGGACCCATAACACTTTGAATTACATAATTTATGTTGTTAATGAACTCAACTGACGGGACAGGACATTCAAGACAGTATTATGTTTAATCGTAGATGTAAATATAACAATATAGTGTAGATATGCATACTTTTATCTCTCAAGCTTTGATGTTAACTAATTTTATCTGAATGAAAAGTGTTGCTTTAAATGTGGAGTGGCCAAACACAATAAACTTTTGTTCAGATATAATAGTTTCACCTTTCTTGAGAATTGAGTATTCATAGCCTTTAGGCAAAAGGTACTTAATTTACTTCACTTAAAATCTAATCTCATTCTAAAGACCACTTTTTTCACCATTCAACAAGTTGAACTTATAGATCTAAAGTTTCCTTCGTCCTGCAAATACCTGCTTAGATTGTGAATCAAAGCATTTCAATTTAATGTTTGAGAATGAATTAAAGCCCTATACCAACAATTTTTTCTTCCTATAGCATACTCGTATAAGGACATAAATGTAGATACCTAATGGTACCTAATATAATTACTTACAACTTCCAGGAAACCCATGAAAAAAAAAAAAGAAAAACTGAAAAAAATCTCCCTTTCGTAAACCGAGACATTTATTACGTAGAACAAAAAAAAAGAGAAAAAATTCAACGGTAATGTACCACTTCCTTCCTACTAAGGAAATTGATTAAATTTTGCCTCCTGATGATGATGGTCCTTGCTGCAGATTAATAATCAAATTTAAGGATGCACACACAAGCATATTGAACCACACAGACGACTACGACAGATTTTTAAATTATATCCTTTAGAAATAAATACTCACCGTAAAAAAAAAACGAATAGCTATCCATTTAGAAAATTTGTTTCACAATCTTGTCGTTAGTTAACGGTTCGTTTATATATTTTGTATACGCGCATAGTTGCATTTTAAGTTTCATACAGAAGAAGACAGTCCTCAGCGCGACGCTCCGTTTTCCTTCATCAGTAAGGAGCTTAATCCAACCATCAGTTTGCTTGGACGACAAAAATGCCGGCTTAATGAAAGCTTATCGCGGTAAAATAACAGCTATTTCTTTTCTCCTCTCTTTTTTTCTGCACAGGTAGAATTTATGCTGTTATATCCTTTTTATTCGTTTAAAGATGAGTTTTACAAATTGAAGGATATCACAGAAGGTGCACTTAGTATTATAGGGGATGTTATCATGTACTTGTATATATGTATATAGATGCATAATTCATCGCAACAGTGACATCCCTTTAGCTTTATAAAAAGGATAGTATTTTGTACAAAAACTAAAATGGTGTGTAAATATTTTTTTTTTTGTAATTCAGTGAAAAATCAACTACACATATAAAATGTGTACTTAATTATTTTTGATAAGTTCATATTTAATTTTTTGAATGAAACTACATTTTTAAACTTGCTTTTCTATCTTCCATATAATCAGCAAATTCATCGGGAATCGTATCTCACATATCTTTTAATGTATAAAGGCGAAGAACGCGACAAGCAATGATAAATTCCTAGCCCTTTTAACAATTGACATTTTTATTTCAAACAAATTGAGAAGATATGTGGTACAAAATTTTACTAAGTATTATTGGAAGGACTTTGAAACATATAAAAAAAACTATCGTTAAGTGTTACAAAATATAGACATCATTATTATAAAACAAATTTGAACTCCATATAGTTCTTTGTTCTTTAAATATTTTAGTAACGAGATATTTCAGTCGATAACCAACGTGGTTTTCAGAAATAAAATTCTTCAACTACCAACCTTGTAGAATTTGTGTCCTTTAAGCTATCGGTGCTTGAACAGGGGAAATTAAGTTGACGAAATTTCTACTGACTTTAGAAAAGCTTTTGACAAATTATCAGACAGACTTATACTGTTAAGGCTTTCTATTCTTGGCTTTGAAATGATTTTGTTGCAATGGATTTTTTCTCATCTCAAAAACCCAGTATTTTAAGTTTGCTTCAGATGCCTTCTCTCCCACCATTTTCCACAACATATGGCATACCACAAGTTATGCACTTACTCGTAGGAATGCAACTGGCTTTTTCAATAGAGCATTGTTTATAAAAGTAACGGCAAAACAATGACAGGCATGAGACCTTGCGGCGGGGTTCAAGAGGAGCAAATTTATCGGTTAGAGAACTATCTCCAATCATTTTTAGAGCTCTTTTTTCGATTTTATCCAGAAGACTCTTTTACGTTGTTGGACCATCCGCCCAAATATGACAGTTATACTCAAGTTTTTGACGAATAAAAGCTTTGTAAATTATAGCCAGATCAGAAGGAGTAAAAAACTTCTTGCATCGTCGGAGAAAACCTAAACACTTAGCACCATTTTTGGCGATGTCAAATAAGTGATCACGCCACAACAAGTGGTTTGTGATGCACATACCTATGACTGTTAGTTGTTCAATCTGCTCGATGCAAGTACAACAAATAGACAGTGGAATTTGGGCGGGTTACGCTTTTGTGACAGTAGACATCATTTAATTTTCGAAGCATTACATTCTACACGGTTTTTGAATCCCCATTGAACAATGCTTTCAAGATCAGAATTCAATTAGCTCATCATGAGCTGCCTCTGGTAGTCCACATTCGAAGAACAAGGATGAGAATCTAAAAACGGATATGAAAAGTAGAGGGCACTGTCATCAGCAAAACAATGTAGTGGGTCAAAAGTTTCAGACAAAAAATCATTTATAAATATAAGGAAGAGAGTAGGAGACAAGACGGACCCTTGGGGACCCAGCTCCAGCACCAGTGGACTGCAGATTTGAACCTGTCAATGAGGAGCTGATTTCCAAAATAAGCTATCGGGAAAAAATCCGAAAATGAGATATGCACATCATTTTTTAGGTCTTTTTAACGCGCATCTTATGCAATCGAAAATTATTTCCTAAACAGTATACAGTAATAGTAATTCAGTGTCAAAAAACCAGTTTATTTCCAAAACAGCCTACTGGACACCAAATATCTTTTCCAAATGGCTTTAGCAAAAATTTCCTTCCAAAAAGGCCTTTTCAGTATAAAAATAATCAAAATTTGACGTTTGATTTTGTGTCAGCTTGAATTGAAATTTCCGCAAGGTAATTTCTAACCCAACAAAGAAGAGATTCATCAATAGCATATGCACGCATTTTCGATAAGAGAGCTTGATGCCAAATTCTAACAAATGCCTTTGAAATATCAAGTTCAATAATCTTACTTTCTCAAAAGCGATGTAAAGATTCGTTCCACGGTTCGGTGAGATAAACCATGAGATCACCAGTGGACCTATTGCTACGAAAGGCATTGGCAGCATCGAATCAACAGCAAACTGTGCTGCAAGCAAATTGGCTTTATCAAGGCAAAAAATTGAAAAATCTAGATTCCAAAAGGTAAACTTATGGAAAAAAAGTATTTGTTTCTTAATTTTTTATTTTCACTAATATCACTTTGCAAGATTTTCTTCCTGCAAATACAATTGCATTTTAAAATTAATTTTGAAGGCCTTAATTTAAATCTGACTATTAAATTAATGTATCATTCCAAACTTTAATATATTATACTTGTTAAATTTCGAAAAAAACGTTTATAAAGCATTTTCAGGCTAGATCAATTTATTAAGTAAAGTAGCTACTTTTCAATGAAATCCTTGATGGCTTTCCAAATTTATAATCCTTTTCTTCAATATTCAGTTGAAAAATTAATATTATTTCATCTAATATTCATAATTTGTTAGATATCACCTGTAATTTCAACCAAAAAATGTAAACAAATTTGAAAATGAGTTTTGTTCTTGTGACAAATTTTTTGTCTATAATATTCCTTTATATCAATTATTTGATGGGTAGATGGTGCTTAGGTTCCAATCGTCGGGCATGCTCTCTTCCGACCAAATTTTAGTGCCTGCAGACGATCATCACTGGCCTCTTTGTTCGATTTCAACCTGGTGATGACTAGTTTGATCTCACTCTCGTTAACCAAATGGATTTGACGTGGCTAGTCGCTGGCGGAATCTTTGACTTCATAACCACTAGGCAGCTGGATGAATGATCTCTACAGATTTTTAGCATTGACTGCGTCTCGACTACGGTATTCCCTTCCTTATCTTTGCAGGCTTCAGACTGGCTAGTGAATCCCGTTGTTTTCTTTTTCACTCTTCTATAAAACTCTGCTGGGATGTTTGCTGTTAAAACATCCTTGGATCTCCTTGGCTTCACGCTGCTCATGGGCTTTTTTTCTTTTGAGCAAATGGTTCTCATCACTTCTCTTGTCGACGTAGAGCTGAGGCGGGAAGATCGTGTTCTCGCTTGCTGTCACAATCTGTATGCCTCAGTTTTGGCTTTGTTTGCCTGAGCACTTTCGGAGTCAAACCAGGGTTTCCTTGGTAGTGGCTGTAAGAAACCTAGCACCTCTTCTGCAGCATTCCTGATGGATTGTGTGCAAAGCTGGCAGTGGGTCTCTGGGCACATCTCGTCTGTTGTAGGGTTTCTCGCAAGCTCTAGGCATTAGTGGTATCTTCCTGTTGCAGTCTTCTAACGTTGAATATTTTCCTCGTGGTTGTTGTTCGCCTAAGAGCTTCCATGTATATTCGTATGCGCAGTTTAGCACCAACTAGGTAGTGGTCGGAATTTATGTTGGCTGATCTGTACAGTTTACATACGAACAAGACGATTTGGTTTCATGTTCGATCATGGGGGGACCGCCAAGTTCCATTGTGGATATCTGGGAGCGGGAACCTGGTGCTACTCAACACCACGATAAACTTGAGTCCATTTCCAAATGTCATGTCGTGCAGGCTATGTCTTTCGATTGACCAGGAGAATTTTAACGTCATTTTTGGGACATTGCTCATATGTTTTGGTGAGGAGCTAGTAAAATTCTTCTTCGGTATTGTTATCCTTTTCTTCCGTCGGGGCATACGCGCTGATAAGGCTCAGGTGGAAGAATTTGGCCTTAATTCGGATTGTCGTCACTCTTTCACTTACTTTCCGAAAGCTTAAAACTCTTTGACTTAATTTCCCTTTGACAGCAAACCACATCCAAATAAGCGCTTCCTCATGTCGAGTAGACACTTCTCATTGTAGAAATCACAGCCTTCAATCATCCTACTGCCTGGCCCATTCGATCGCATTTATTGGAGGGCTGTCACATACGCACATTCCATGTGCATACACGTTAATCTTTGTCAGTTTTTCGTTTGGGGGTGGTTTGTCAACATTATCAGTACGCCACCGAGGTTATTACTTGCGTTTTTATCACGCTTTAAAATTTATTTTTATGGCATGGCTTGTGAGGCCTGCGCATGACTGAGATCGTTGGAGATAGTTCTTCAGAGCGATACTTACGTTTCACAGCTCTGAATCCAACGTTCGTCGATAGTTCACCATTTGGATATCCAGCGGGCACTATCACTAGGAGGTGATGATAGGATTTCGCTCCCAAATCTTTCTCTTCTAGATACAAAAACTATAGATTTGGTACATTTTTTGTGTGTGTTCTTATTATAAGCCTATAATCAGTTAAGATTCGAATATTATAGAACCACAAATTAACTTTATAAATTCAAGGGCTAGAGTTTGATATTTTGTAAAATTAATTCCATTGATTTATTGATATGCATTCAAACATACATACATATAAAATCCTAATACATGTGCAGAAATTAAAGCTTGTGTAATGGAAAAAATAAACACTAGTTAAGATTTTGTTTCTATTGTAATTCAAAATTCATCAGCTTAAAAATAAAAAGGCTAATTGTCAGACACGTGCAGCAGCAAACAAAAACCATCTTTGTACCTCATCGAAGAACTTCTAAATTTCACCACCAAAACGAAACTTTCTTTCAAAAACATATTACCTACTCGTAAAGCAAATTGATTCTTTTAATTAATTCACCAGTTTCTCTATTCTCAAGCTTATCAACTCAGCTCATTGACATGAGTCCTCAATTCAATTTTCTATAAAAGAACCAGACTAAACTTCTCCTTCTTATGAATTGAATCAAGTCAAGTATTTTGTATGTAGTTTGTGTGGTTTTCAAGATAAAAAAAGAACAACCATCTTCGTATATGAATAATTCAAAAGACCACATGATTTTTCCGAATTGACAGCCCATTTGGCTCATGAATTATTCAATTGATAGAAATGATAAAAAATAAAACGAAAAATGCTCATACATATCTAACTTAGCATCATATTATTGGTCCATATGATGATGATGAGTCTTTTTTCGTAACGTTTATTTATATAAATATGTAGGGTAGGTACTTACATACTTGTTATGTTGGTACTTGAAATCGTATGAATATCAATTATATGAGTAGGTAAAGTCTCTTAGGAGAAACTAATTTTTAAATTATTACCAATACACTCCTTGAAAAAGGTATGATTCCGAAATAGGAGATCCTTTGTTGATTTAATTAAAATTAATTCGAGTAGCTATTTTGATTGTCTATTTTTAACATTCAATATTTTGAATTAATTGAACTGATTAAATCAAAGTCAGATCCTGCCAAACATTTATGTATGTATACATTTTTCAAAAACTCAAATTTTCTTAAAATGAGAGTTGAAAGTAAAATATTCCGAAATTCAACAAAATTTAAAACATTGCTTTTTTTAACACTATAGTTCCTTTTTCCTTCGTGTGTAAGGATACGAAAATCAAAGCATAAATACAAATAAATACCAATCGCATTTTAAAAATTTCATCTCATCCATGAAATTAAAAAATTTGGATGGCAAACACGCAGAAAAAAAAATATAATATTCAGTAAGCTTCTTAATATTGAAGGCTTTAAAGAAAAAGAATACAAACATTTCAACGAACCAAACTATAACAGAGATAAGACTTTAATTCCGTGCTTGCAAAGTTATTGTTTGGAACGTTTTATCATTTTTTTTGGTTTTTATATGATTTTATTTTTTGACAGAAATTTTCATCAAAAACTAAGCTCGCCATTGAAAGATGTGAAATATTTAAATTCCATCAACTTTTCTTATCGAAATGGTTATGACCAAAGGGGAATTAAGAAGCTAGCTTACTTTTTTCCTAGTTTCTCAATTTCTCTCCTTACTTAAAAATGTGAATTTTTTATAGAAAAAAGGAAATGAAACTGCTTTATATAAACGTAATAAACAAATGAACAAATAGGCGAGAAATCGCAGAATCTTTTGGTGTTTTTTTTTCACACAAAATAAATTAATACTAAAAAGGCCTTACTTTAAATTTGAATAAGACCACTTCATTTTTACTTATGTTAAGGTAAGAGAAGCTCTTCATTCAAAATCCTTATGAAATTTCAGAATTTTTCCGTAAAGTGTAACTTAAGAAATTTTAAATCAAATTGAAAGTTTTCGAATTTTAAAAATATAAATCCATCGTTTTTAGGAAGATATCTTTATTTGAGTGTGTATGCACATTCTAAAGTTTCTTATACCTTTTTAGGTTTACTTACTGACTTAAAAATAATAAACACATTTCGTTTTACAGTTTATAATATCGAAATGAAATAAATAACTGAGTGCTTTGTTTATTGGTAGTTTAGGAGCAAAACAATTCAATTCAGTTTCAATGACTACAAAACACTTTCAACAGAATGTCTTATGTCATCAAATTTCCTTACTTGCTTACTTACTTCCTTATTCAAGGTGGCGCTAGAGTCCTGTGTGAACTAGGGCCTCACCCAAAAAACTTCTCCATCTAGCTCGGTCCCTAGCTAGATGTCTCCAGAGTCGGAGTTGGGTGAAGTCACCTTCCACTTGTGCGCGCCACCTGATCCGCGGTATTCCTCTACTGCGCTGTCCTGTGAGTGTGGATTCGAAGACTTTCCGTTCCGAAGCATTGGTTTCCATGCGCTCTACGTGACCCAGCCATCTTAGTCGTTGGACTTTTACAAGTCTGTCTTGTTTTCTGTCCTTGTCGAAGTCCTTGACTACCTCAAAGTTACGTCTGTCGATGGTGACGTTTTGACCAAGACGTCGATGTTGCATGTACTTTGTTTTGGGCTCATTAACCATTAAACCCATTTTTTCCGCATCTGCCTAAATACTCATGAAATCCCCATTGACATCACGCTGAGTTCTTCCGCTTATGTCAATGTCATCAGCATTATGCTAGTAATTGGACAGACTTTTGAAAGATACTGCCTCTTGTGTTGTTGTTTCAGCTCTGCACTATTCTTTAAAGTACGATGTTATAAAAATCGCATGACAGCGCAATACCTTGTCTAAAACCTTTTTTGACATCGAAAGGTTCTGTTAAGTTGTTTCCAACCTTTATGGAGCAGCATGAACTCTCCATGGTCATCCTGCATAGACATGGGTCTATACAGCTCGTCCCTGTAGATGCTGTCATATGCGGCCTTGAAATCGATGAAAAGATGGTGGGTGTCGAATTGGTGTTCTTGGGTTTTTTCCAGGATCTACCGTAATGTGAATATTTGATCAACTGTGGACTTTCCTGGTCTAAAATCACACTTATAAGGATTTATCAGGTTCAGCGAAGTAAAGTAGACTGATTCCTCTTAAGTTGGTGTAGTTTAGAGGATCTCCTTTTTTCAGGATCGGGCAAACAATACAATATTCATCGGGCATGCTTTCTTCCGACCATATCTTACAGATAAGTTGGTGCATGCTCCTAACCAACTTATCTCCAGCTGCTTTAAAGAGCTCGGCATTCAAGCCATCCGCTCCAGCGGCTTTATTAGACTTCAGCTTAGATATGGGAATCTTTACTTCGTCTAAGTCGGAAGGACGGGATTGTTGGCTTTCGTCGTCTATTTTGAATGGATCATCCTCTCTGACAGCGGGAATTCAGTTCGTGTCGCGCATTGACTGCGGTTTCACTATGATGTTTCCACTTTCATCTTTACAGCCTGTGAATTTCGTTTCACTTGTCATTAAACTTTCGAACTTCATTCCTGCTTTTAAACCTCTCAACATCTTCGACCGCAAGCTTCTCATGCCCTCTCTTTTTGCTTGTCTCGACTCTTCTGCTCATATATCTCATGAGCAGCTCTCGTCCTTTTATGCAGCGCCGCTTTTCGTTCTTTTTGTTTAGCTGCATTTTCCCGCCAACATTCCTTATCAAACCAGAGGTTCCTTGTTGGTGGCTGTTTGAAACCCAGCCCATCAGAGGCGGCTTCTCTGAAAGCATCTTGGCAATGTTGCTATTGGTTTTCGATACATTGTGTTGCGTTGGCAGCAGAGAACTTCGAGAGAGGTTAGGATTTGCCGATCTCTGGCGATTGTAGCCGTTGGACGTTGTACCTTCTCCCAGCACCTCACTGTCTTGCCTTGGGTCTGGAAATCCGAAGTGCTACCTTGGCTACAACGAGATAGTGGTCCGAGTCGATGTTAGCTCCTCGGAAATTTCGTACATCCATGATGCTGGAAGCGTGTCTGGCATCGATCGCAAAATGGTCAATCTGGTTGACGGTAGATTGATCTGGAGAAGTCCAAGTTCCTTTGTGAATGTTGATGTGTTGAAAACGCATACTGGCTACCATGACGTTTCGCCCCGCAGCAAAATCTATGAGTCTGAATCCGTTGTCGGAAGTGTTATCGTGATTCCACCAAAGATGTCTTCTCTTCCTAGCTTGGCATTAAAATCGCCCAGGACAATTTTAATATCGTAACAAGGGCATTGCTTCTTTTGTTATGTCTAAGAGCTCAATAACATATCTTTGGTGTATTCGTCTTTCTCTTCTGTGGAAGTGTACGCGCATATCAGGCTAATGTTGCCAAATTTAGCCTTGATGCGTATGGTGAGGCGATGAGGTGCTCATTGATGCACCTATAGCTCAAGACTTCTTGCCTAAGTCTGGCTCAAATGACGAAGCCGCATCCAAATAAGCGCTGCTGGTTTTCGTGGCAGCAGTGAAAATAGTAAATATCACAGTTTTTCATCCTCTGTTTGCCTGGTCCATCCCATCGTATTTCCTGGATGGCGGTGATATCTGCTTTATAGCGGCCTAGGGTCTCCGCTAATTCTTCGGTCGCACGTTTTCTGTTAAGGGACCCAACATTCCACGTGCATATCCGAAGTTCGTTGTCCTTAATTCTTTTTGTTGGTTGTCAACAGTAAATCCGTCCGTATCCGCGGCTTGTTGCTGCTTGGCAATTATGAGAGCTTTTACGTGGCCAGGAAGTCACCCTGACGACACAACATCCAACCTGGAAGGCTTGCTTGTAAATTTTACCTTATACGGTTGGTAAAACTTATGTTTGTGTGCAGATATTGAAAATCGTCCTCGTCAATTTCCTAAGACTGGACAGTTCTTCATTCCACCAAGAAGGAAGGGCTTAACTGCTTTATTTAACTGGGAAAGATATTCTAAAAGCTTTACTTATAGAAGTTTCAAAGGTTTTCATCTTTGATTCATGGTCTCCTATCGGTTCATTGAGATTTGGTAAGTTGCTTAGTTTGGAATTAGCAATTTGACTGAATTTCGTCCAGTCAGTTCTTTTGGGGTTTCTGTAAGGCGGAGGGTTTTTCGACTCGAAATTAATTTGAAAAAGAATACACTCGTGATCCGAAAACGAATTCAAAGGGAAAACTCTCCAATTCTCCACTAATAAATTACGGTTGTTTACTAAAGTAACATCAAGCACATCCTCCCATCCATCATAATTTTCCGAGCTCGGAAAGACGAAAATGGGAGTATTGCCTCTGTTACAAATGGTCATATTATTTTCAATAATAAAATCAAAAAGTGACTCACCTCGTTCGTTGATCTCAGAACTTCCCTAAAGGGTACGCCGAGCATTTGCGTCGCCTCCGATCAGAAGGTTTGCCTTTTTGATGTTAGCTTCGGTTATGATTTTGCACACCTCCTCTGGAGGTGATGGTGCATTATGGGCAGAGTATAAACAGGCCAGCAGCAATCCCTGTGTATTCTAATCTTCAAATCTGACAACTGTCAGATCGGGAAGGCTAAAATTTGCACATAAAAACTTTTTAATTGTTTCTTAGCTAAAATACAAGTTCAGGGATTACCTTGGTCTTGATCTGCGGTTTTATAAAAGAGGTCATATTGGTTCTCCACCTTGATGCCGTTTATAAACGATTCTTGGATAACGGCAATGTCGAAGTTTTCCTCCCTAAGGAAAACTCTCAGATTATCTGAAGCACACTTAAATGACACTGGATAACCTTCAGCAGGTTTTTTAATTACTTTTAGCTGCAAAGCTGGGGCCCGCAACTCGCCTTGACCTTGACCTTGTCATCAGCTTTGTTGGGGTCTGTTCCCCGATTCTGCACAATTTTAATTTTGGCATTCCTTATGCAAAAACTGAGTTTGTACTCGGCTTTTTCGAGAGCCCCTAGACTGTCCCCACTAATTCCCAGAAGGTAAGAGGCGCTGGTCTTCTGCGGTTCTTCTGCTTTAACTAAAGCCCAATCGTGCATGGGGACCAGCGGATTTTGCCTCTGAAGACCGCGGGTCAGGTCCTGTCCAGAGTGTATCTAATAAATTATTATATTATAACCAAATGCGAGCCATCGTTTGTCTAGGGATGTTTTTAGCTGGGATAAGCTTGAGCTTCAAGCCCTCCCAGTCATTGCTAACCTTAGCAATGCTTTCACTAAGGAAATCCCTAGAAAACCTGTCCGCACACTTAATTACCCTATACCCCCTGAGCATATTGCCAGAGTCAAAACTAGGGTAGTGGTCGTCACTGTTTTATATAGTGCATGAAAACACCATCTCAGAGAACTTGCCCTCGATAGACTTCCACACGTTCAGCAGACCTTTCCTGTTTATGGAGAGCTCATCCACAACTGCTACGTGGAGGTATCCATGGTCAAATTGCATTTCTAAGGCTTGCTACTATTAAGGAGTAGGAAACTTCAGCAATTCAACCTGACCTTAGCTGATCCCCATTTTGACAACGTGCAAGACAACTGTGGTGATCATTACCGAGCGGCACCCACTGGGAGGGTTTGAAGCGAGGATTTTTGCCAGGCAGATAATTGTAATGCACAAAGTATATATTTAAAAAGTACTCTCAGCACAACTTGAGGTACAAACAAAGCAAGAATTTAAAAAATGTATCACCACTTTATCACGTCCAGCTGCGAAATCCCTCAACAATTGAAATGATTAAGACCGACGAGAATTATGAAAAAAATTCTATGTTTAAGTATTTTTAAACCAACTTTCTAGCTGTTTTTCTTATTTTAAATTCCTTTACAACAATATTTTCTTTTATTTATATGTTTTGTATTTTAATTAAAACATTTTCGCCATATAAAACAATATTATAACACTACCCCCCAGACACTCCCACAAAGCAAACGAATTCCCGCAGTCCATTTCATTCCATTTCAATGTTTTGAAAACCTTATGCTAAGCTATATCAATTCCTTGAAGAGGTGTATAGGTAACTACTTTTGTACAGTCCACCTTCACATAGCTGTGCGAACTTATACTCTTAGCTTTTCTGCAATTGTGTTCTGTAAGTGCTGAAAGGTGTTGCTGCATGAACAAATAATAATTCATTCTCCTGGGGACACACCCCCACTTTGTACTTTATACTTTCTCCCTGTTAAAATTTTAAACAGTGAACGTTTTAATTATACAAAATTAATTCATCAACTCCAGGTGGGATTTCGTGATGGGAAATTATGACTTTTTTCCATCCCATCACCATTACCATCACCATCAGACAGCCAGACGCAAGAAGTGGCACGAGTGTAAACCATCAGGGTTGAACTTGAAGCTTGAAGGAATTATTATTATTATTATGGATACAATGCAATGGAGATCTTAAGGAATTTTCAACTTTTTTTGTTTTGTTTTGCTTGTGTTGTTTTAATTTTAACATCATAATTAATTCAACAGCAACACGCTATTTATTTAAATAAATTCAACAACAAACAAATTCTTGAAACAGAGACTTTGTTTTATATAAAATGTATATACCTTCATCTACACATCTCTTTTTGTATAGGTACGCAGAATATAACTTGGTAGCATCCTTTTATTTACAGCTTAGATATTTAAATGTTTAAAGGCTTAACGACAGATGCCGCTTTTGTGATACAAATTTTTGAGGCTGGTGTGAAGATTTCCACAGAAAAAGGAAACAAAAAAGGGAAGTTGGAGAAGCAGAAGTTTTATTTTTGGAACAAAAGACTGAATTTGAAATGAGGCTTTAGACACGACTAAATCGTACAAATAATTCATTAAAGTATCGCTTTATTAAGACCATCACAATAATTGGAGGATATTAGAACTGTATGGTTTGAATGATGTCCATAATTATTTCTATTTTCATTTTTCAATATTGTAGTTTTTTAAGAATTTTTCAAAAATGTTAAATTTAAATCTCCGTCATTAGAGCGGCCTTTACATATGGAGAAGTAGAATAATTGCGCTGGACAGAGCATGAACCATGATAGCCTTTGTGAAGCTCATCAAACAGCCTGGGTGGAGCACTCCGTTCTACCCCCTCACGCTGCCGTCAAGAAATTACTTACAACACTGACGTCTCGGTCAAAACGTCATCAGCGAAAAACGTAACTTACATTAAATACAATCCTTAAAAGATCCTATATCTGGGTACAATCTACACACCTTCCAAGAACGTTTGTTTTATTCATACTTACTTACTTTAGTTGGCGCTTAAGTCCTGTGTGAACTAGGGCCTCACCCAAAAAATTCTCCATCTAGCTTAAATTATAGCTAGATGTCTTCAAGTTGGGTGAGGTCACCTTCCACTTGTGCGCGCCACCTGATCCGTGATCTTCCTCTACTGCGCTGTAATGTGGGTGCGGATTCGAAGACTTTCCGGACCGGAGCATTGGTTTCCATGCGCTCTACGTGACCCAGCCATCTTAGTCGTTGGACTTTTACCCTACTGGGTAAGTCTATGTCGCTGTACAGCCCGTACAGCTCGTCGTTCCATCTTCTCCTCCACTCCCCTTCGATGCATACGGGACCGTAGATCACGCGAAGAACTTTTCTCTCGAACCCAGGGTGGGTTTATTCGCTTTTGTCATAGTCCATGCTTCTGCACCGTATAGCAGGACGGGGATGATGAGGGTCTTATATAGCAGCACTTTGGTCCCTCGAGAGAGGACTTTACCTCTCCATTGCTTTCCTAGTCCAAAGAAACAGCGATAAGCCAGAGTTATTCTTGGTTTGATCTCAGCGCTGGTGTTGTTTTCTGCGTTTACAGTGGAGCCTAGGTAGACGAAGTCCTTGACTACCTCAAAGGTACGTCTGTCGATTGTGACGTTTTGACCAAAACGTCGGTGTTGTATGTCCTTTCTAGACGACAGCATGTACTTTGTTTTGCCCTCATTAACCTTTAAACCCATTTTTGCCGCCTCTGCCTCAATACTCACAAAAGCCCCATTGAGATCACGCTGAGTTCTTCCTATTATGTCAATGTCATCAGTCATCAGCATATGCTAGTAACTGGATAGACATTTGAGAGATAGTGCCTATAGTGTTGACGTGTGAGCTCTTCACTATTCTTTTAAGCACGATGTTAAAAAAGTCACATGACAGCGCATCACCTTGGCTAAAACCTTTTTTGACATCGAATGGTTCTGTTAAGTTGTTTCCAACGATATAGCTCTATACAGCTCGTCCCTGTAGATGCTGTCATATGCGGCCTTGAAATCGATGAAAAGATGGTGGGTGTCGATTTGGTGTTGTTGGGTTTTTTCCAGGATCCGCCGTAATGTGAATATTTGATCAACTGTGGACATACCTGGTCTAAAACCACACTGATAAGGACCTATCAGGTTGTTGACGATGGGCTTTAGACGTTCACATATTACGGCAGAGAAGATTTTATAGGCGATGTTAAGTAGACTGATTCCTCTATAGTTGGTGCAGTTTAGAGGGTCTCCTTTTTTCAGGATCGGGCAAACAATACTGAGGTTAAATTCATCGAGCATGCTTTCTTATGACCATATCTTACAGATAAGTTGGTGCATGCTCCTAACCAACTTATCTCCAGCTGCTTTAAAGAGCTCGGCATTCAAGCCATCTGCTCCAGCGGCTTTATTAGACTTCAACTTAAATATGGCAATCTTTACTTCTTCTAAGTCGGGAGAACGGGATTGTTGGCTTTCGTCGTCTATATCGAATGGGTCATCCTGCCTGACAGCAGAATTCAGTCCTTCATCGCCGTTATATAGTCTGCAGAAGTGGTCCTTTCATATCCTCAGCATTGACTGCGGTTCCACTATGATGTTTCCACTTTCGTCTTTACAGCCTTCGGTTATAGGTTTATGTACCTGTGAATTTCGTTTTATCTGTTCATAAAACTTTCGAACTTCATTCCTGCTTTTATACCTCTCAACATCTCCGACCACACGCTTCTCATGCCCTCTCTTTTTCCTTCTGAAAAGTCGGCGTTCCTCTCGCCTCTTCTGCTCATAGAGCTCACGAGCAGCTCTCGTCCTTTTATGCAGCGCCGCTTTGCGTGCCTGTTGTTTGGCTGCATTTACCTGCCGACATTCTTCATCAAACCAGGGGTTCCTCTTTGGTGGCTGTTTGAAACCCAGCACATCAGAGGCGGCTTCTCTGATTGCATCTTGGCACTGTTGCCACTGGTTTTCGATACACTGTGTTGGCGGCAGAGAGCTTCGAGAGAGGTTACTTATAAATCGGTCGGAAAAGATTTGGCTATCTCTGGCGATTGTAGCCGTTCGACGTTGTACCTTCTCCCAGCACCTCCCTGTTTTGCCTTGCGTCTGGAAATCCGAAGTGCTACCTTGGCTACAACCAGGTAATGGTCTAAGTCGATGTTAGCTAGTCGTAAATTTCGTACAGAAGCGATCGCAATATGGTCAATCTGGTTGACGGTAGATTGATCTGGAGAAGTCCAAGTTCCTTTGTGGATGTTGAGGTGTGGAAAACGCGTACTGGCTACCATGACGTTTCACCCGCAGCAAAATCTATGAGTCTGAATCCATTGTCGGAAGTGTTGTCGTGCAGGCTGTTTTTCACGATTATTCCATCAAAGATGTCTTCCCTTTCTAGCTTGGCATTAAAATCACCCAGGACTATTTTGATATCGTAGCTAGGGCACTGCTCGTATGTTTTGTCTAGGAGCTCGAAGAACATATCGCACGCTGAAAACAAAAGTGGCACTATACAAAATTGTGCATTTTGAGGTTAGAGTGCCATCTAGTTCCAATATATATCACGCATCTTTTGTGAAGATACCTGTCCTTTTACCTCGTCTAATATCCACAGGAGGTCGCTAGTGTCACTTTTAAGTTTGACGTAAATCACTCTATTGCTAATAGATAAAATGGCACTTTCACAGTTCAAGTCAAGTCATTGGAGGGAGCACATGTCGAGGTAAGTGATAAAGTGGCACTTTTTGCATAATGTCGATTAAGTTTTAAGCATAGAGTTTTTATTCGTGACAAAAGTGAATTCATAAATGTCATAATCCGTTTAGTGTCAGTTTTCTTTTTAAAAAAAACAGTGATTTAATGTTCAGTGAAATTATTTAACAGGCACTTTTGGTTTAAAGCCACTCTTTCAATTTGTTTTTTTCTTTTTTAAAAAAATTATTTGTTTCATAACCGACATTTTTTGTTTAGTGTCGTTGTTACAGTAATAAAATGTTATTTTATTTATAAATACGGTAGTGAAACATCGGCATCTTACGTTTAGAGACATTTTATAATGAAAGTTCAATTACTTTTTAATGTTCACAATGTGCCTTTTTTTGCTTAGTGTCATTCTTTTATTTAAAATATATAAGATATTTTGCTTAGTTTCTGTTATTTTAGGTAAAGTTAGTTATTATTAGTAGGTAGGTGGGAGTAAACATTCATCAAATAAAATTAATTATTTAATTTCTTGTTTGTCCAAGGTACATAATCAACATGGAAAATTCTCGAGCCAAAAAAATTTTAGAACTTGCTTTAAAACAAAAAAAAATAGGGGAAAATGTAACGTCCCAAACTTTTAATATTCTGAAGAATCAAACAACACCCACGATTTGTTCCAGCCTGATCACTTCTGAAGATGATGGTGATTTTTCACCCGCATCTGATGATGATACGCCGTACTTGCCACCAAAACCTAGAAGCCGTTCACGTTCATCTTCATCATCGTCATCATCTTCGTTTTCAAGTTCTTCGTCGTCGTCTTCTTCCACCAGCTCATCTTCAACTGAGAGCCAACCAACGAATCCAGCAATTCAAAATGCCAATGTTCCTATTGTAAGCTCCCACATATTATCTAATGAAGAAAATGAAATAATGTGGGCAGGTAGAAGCAACAATAACTTAGAACAGCTTTTACTCGTACCTGAAACTGATAAAGAAAACGTGGTAGAAGAATTTACAGCATCAGTTGATAGGTCATATGAGAAAGTTTTGGGCAATAATTTGACTGCCAATATTTCTCATGGTAATAACGAGAATAAACAATCTGATGCAGGGACATCTAAAATAACAAAAAAGAAGGTTAAGAAGTTGGGAACTGCTAAGACTACGCAAATATTAAGGAATTGTGGAAAACAATATGTTTCGAGCTCTATTTCAAAAAAACAGTTTCCTGCAAAACATCTCAAGCAACCATGTGGAAACAAATGTAAATTAAAATGCTCCGAAAACATTTGCGATGAGTCCCGAAAAATAATATTTGGATCTTATTGGAATATGGGTTCACTGCTGCGCCAGAGAGAGTATGTCGCCAGGAGCATGGAAGAACTACATCCGAAATATCAATACAAGAAAGTTGATTCTAGCAGGAAGCTTAAAAATGCCTTTTACTTTGATATAAACGGCGTTAAAACACGAGTGTGCAAAGTTTTTTTTATTAACACTTTAAATATTACTGGCAGATTTATCAGGACAGTGCTGGAGAAGAAGTGCAGTAGTACGGGAATACTGGAAGGCGAAAAAAGAGGTAAGCATAACAAACACAAAATGGTACCAGATATCTTGAAGGAAGGAGTAAAATCACACATCGACAGTATTCCTCGTATTGAAAGCCACTATTTAAGAAAACAAACCACCAGAGAATTCATAGATGGATGAAAAACTCTAGTCGATCTGTATACAGATTACAAACAGATGTGCACCCAAGAAGGACTGCCTTGTGTTATGGTACACACGTATCGAAAAATATTCAACGAAGAATTCAACATTAGTTTCTTCAAACCGAAGAAAGACAAGTGCGAACTGTGTGAAAAATACAGACTTTCCGAAGGTTCCCAAAAGGAAGCTCTGAGAGAAGAGTTTGACTGCCACCAACAAGAAAAAGAAAAAAGTCGGCTTGAAAAAAACAACGACAAGGAAAAGATATCAGACCAGTTTATAGTAGCATGTTACGACTTACAGGCGGTTATGACAGTGCCAAACGGAGATGTTTCAACTTTTTATTATAAATCTAAAATAAACTGCTTAAACTTTACTATCACTGAACTACAATCTAATAAAACTGAGTGCTACTTTTGGGATGAATCTCAAGGTAATCGTGGAGCAAACGAAATAGGCAGCTGTGTTCTAAAGTTTTTGCAAAAAAAATCTTCTATGGCTAACGAAGATCTGGATGTAGTATTTTATTCCGATAATTGTTGTGGCCAGCAAAAAAACCAGTTTGTAATTGGAATGTATATCTATGCAGTTACGAACTTAAAAATTAAATCTATAACGCATAAATTCTTGATCCGTGGTCATACTCAAAATGAAGGAGATGCAGCGCATTCCATGATCGAGAAAGAAGTGAAAAAATGCCTTAAGTCAGGACCAATTTACGTTCCTTCACAATACGTTTCTGCAATTCGAAATGCCAAAAAACGTGGAACACCATTTACAGTAAATGAACTGGGTTACGGAGACTTCATTGACATAAAAAAACTTCCAGTGCCAAGGCTTAACAAAAATGTTGAGGGTGAAACCGTAAGGTTAGTAGATATTAAAGTCTTCAAAATTGAAAAAAATTCACAGGATACATACAACAAAGACATTAAAATTTTCTATAAAACGTCTTACTTCGATGAGTTCAAAGAGCTTAATCTGACTAAAAGAACAGCCAGTACCAGAAATGAACGTACTCAATCGTTGGCACGGTTATACCACCGTAAATTGGATATAGCAGAAAGGAAGAAGAACGATGTGAGCAGTCTTGTGAATGCTGGATTGATACCAAGTTACTACAAATCTTACTATGAAAGTATTTTCAATTAATTGCATTTTGATCTCTCATGGCGCATTTCATTTAGTACCTACCTACTACGTACCTTTACCAGATTTTGAATACTTTTTGTTTGTTTTTCAGATTTTTTAATGGATATTTAATTTGTGTTATTTTTTTTTAACCTAATTTTTAAGTTACTTTTTGTTAAACTAAATATATTCTTCTTTTTTTTTGTGAATAAAATTCACTGTCAAATAGACAAAAACTATTACCTACATACATATGAAATAAAAAGACTGTTTATTTATTAAAATTGTTGTTTTCTTTCTTTGAAATCTGAATAATTAAACGGCTTTATAAGAAAGTAATAAGAATATATAAATAAAAAAGTGGCACTATACAAAACTTTCTCAAAAATCAATTTTTTTCTTTAAACCCATAATTTGTTTTTGTAATATTAAAATTAAATATTATAAAAAGATAGTAATACTATATTTTGTCAAAGTTATAAAGCAATTCAATATTTTTTCTTAGAGCTATCGACTATTGAAGTAAGTCCAAATCTTTAAACGTCCATATTCGAAAACTGTGCTTTTTGTTTAGTGACACTTTTGTTTTCAACGTGCGATATCTTTGGTGTAGTCGTCTTTCTCTTCTGTGGGGGCGTGCATGCATATCAGCCTAATGTGGCCGAATTTAGCCTTGATGCGTATGGTCATGAGGCGCTCATTGATGCACCTATCGCTTAAGACTTCTAGCCTTAGTCTGGCCCCAATGACGAAGCCGCACCCAAATAAGCGCTGTTGATTTTCATGGTAGCAGCCACAATAGCAAATATAGCAGTTTTGTATCCTCTTTTTGCCCGGTCCACTCCATCGTATTTTATGGATGGCGGTGATATCTGCTTTATAGAGGTCTAGGGCCTCAGCTTATTCTTCGGCCGCACGTGGTCTGTTAAGGGACCTAACATTCCACGTGCATATCTGAAGTTCGTTGTCCTTTATTCATTTGCGTTGGTTGTCAACAGTAAATCCGTCCGTATCCGAGGCTTGTTGGTGCTGCGCAACTATGAAAGCTTTTTCGAGGCCAGGAAGTCACCCTGACGGCACAACCCCCAACCTGGAGGGCTAGATCGTAAGTTTAACTCCTAAGATGGGGAGCTGGCTAAAACCGCTCCTTATAGGCCTGGGCTGCGAATAAGTCGAAGAAGCCCTATAAGGTGTTCACTAAGTAGTTCAACCTTACTGGAACTATAGACTCCACCTTTGATTCCATCTCGGGAATTCCTACGCTGCCGTCTGGATAAGGATAGGTGCCTTAGTGGAAACACCTCTCCCCACCTCTCTCGTTTGCTACCCCCAACTACTTACCACTGGGGTTGGAACCCAATCTCCAATTGAGGTACTATAGGCATCCGATGTTCACCACGGGGAGGTTAGAGTAGGAGTTGATAGACAGAGGTTGGTTTTGAGAAAAACCTGTGGACGCTTGTGTCCTTTTGAATGCACATGTCTACCATTGGAACATCGTCATACATGTTTAGTGTTTTTAAAACACAAAGCTAGCACCAATTGGCTTTAACTACTAAGGGCGATCTTTAGCTCCGTGTGGTATCACAACTCCTGAGCTATTGATCTAAGTGTGTTAATTTTTCTGTCATCAGGAACCTTAACCTTACCTTACTTAACGTTAAGATTATTAAAACAAAATGTAATGAAACCATTCTGGAGCAATATTTAACTTAATGTTTAAAGCAGTCTTTCAAAAAGTTACTATTTGTTTAAAGCCATAAGAAAAGGCTTTTGACTTGAACTTGGTGACTTCAAAGGCAATTACTAAATCCTAAACTTTGTTTATTAAAACAAAAAATATTTAAAGTAAACTTAAACTATTAGCAATAATCCAATTGGAACTAGACAACCTTTGTAAGGACATTGGTAGGTTTCTCCTTTCAAGGCCTTCAACTTATAACCGATAAATAGGTATTTTAATTTATTACATTGCATCTAATAAATATTATAAATGGAGAAGATAGTTAGACATCTTTAGTGTCAATTAAAACAATCTTTTCAGCTTTGTATTTATGAGCGAGCTTATTTCATCAAGGATAAATTTAATTTTATTGATTTTCGTATATCGTCAACATCGAGTCTATAATAATGTATATATATAGGAACCTAGATATAACATAACATTTAGGTCAACATCACGCTATAATAAAAAAAACGAACACAACAAAAATCCAATTAAAGTGTCATAATCATTTTACATATTCAAAATGAATTGGTTTTCCCGCAATCAAAAAATCGACATCTACATATTGACAACGAAAACAACAACCAAAACTATAAGTACATATTTTTTTTTTAATATAACTTTTGACTCCTCCATCAGAAAGCTTATATAACGTCAAGTATGAATATAAACGGGTACGTTAACCAAATAATATCAGGTCACCAATAATAATATTTCAACGAAATATTGTCAGCAAATTTGTATTGACAATTGGCAAGTGGTGCGCGGTTTGGTGGTGTTACAACATCAAAAGGTATTCGTGGCTTATATACAGTGGGATATTTAATTCCAAAAACTGAATAAAATTATATATATTTTTTTTCAAATTAAGATGATTCTTTATTCTCTATAAATCTTTTTAGTTTATAATATGTCGATAAGAAAAAGTACTACTCTGGTTAAAGGTTTGCGTATAGTTATACAGAGTGATTATAAAGTGTTTAAAGGTATTTTTAGAGTATTCATCAATTTCTGAACTTCTCGAAAAACTTATGAATAATAAAATGATTTCCTTTTTAAACATAAATAGCTTTTCATAGTAAGAATCAGAATGGTTTTTGGTCAGTTGAAATGTCATTTTTAACTACCCATAGGAAGTTATTGTAATGGGTCCGATTTGTCAAATTGTAAATTTTGACATTTCTCGGCGTTCCAAGGTCCTTAGAGTCGAAATAAAAGATTTTTTGAAAGATGTCTGTATGTGCGTGTGTATACGTACGTTCGCGACGTTTTTTCGTCTTCCATAGCTCAAGAACCAGAAGAGATATCGATTTCAAATACATTTTTTATACAGATAATAAGGCAGAAAGATGCAGAAAGGGCTCTCAAGAAAATTCCGTGGGTGCTTTTTTTACCATAGCAGTTTGAAAATAAAGTGAAAATTTTGGTTAACCCTAAATATCTTACGAAACAAAAACGCTAGAGACTTGAATTAAATTGTATATAATATATTGTAACGTGATTGCAAACAGGTATATTTTTTGAAAAAAAATCAATATAACGTTTTTTTTTTTAAATCAATATAACTAAAAAAAAAATTTGTCACCTCCAAAATTTTACGACTGAAATATGATTTCATCTCTAAAACAATTTTGTGCAACGAAGAATAATGTTTTTGACATCTGATAAAATTTTGTGAAAAATGGAATTGACAGTTTTTTTATTAAAAATAAAAATCTAAAAAAAACATTACTCAAAAACCGTAAAAGTTGAATATCGATTCAAATATCTTTTCAAAAACTTAGCTTATTGTTTTCAACATTTTGAAAAATGTTAAGAAAAATCGAATTGACAGTTTTTCTTACAAAAAATAAAAACCTAAAAAAATGTATAAAAGTTGGTAAAAATTGATTTTCGACTCAAATATATCTTCAAAAATTATAAATATTGGCTTCAAACTAATTTTGTTTATAAGAAATATTGTTTTCAACATTTGCTAAAATTTTTCAAAAATTCGAATTGACATTTTTTTTTGCAAAAAATAAAACTATAAAAAAAAAACAATACTAAAACCTGGTAAAAATTTACTTTCGGCTCAAATAGCTGTCAAAAATTAAAAATATTGGCTTTAAACTTATTTAATTTCACAGAAAATATTGTTTTCAATATTCAGTAATTTTTATATAAAAATTCAACAATCCGTTTTTTCATAAAAAAATAAAATCTACAAAAAATAGTGCGCAAATTTGGTAAAACTTGATACGAGTACATATAGACAAACTTTTTGGCAAGAATCAACAGACGGGATGGGAAGTTATCAGAGTGGGTCGCATCCCAGCCTCTTTTTTTTTTACATCAACTTTTAAGTTTACATCAACTCGCTTTTCAAGTTAATGTTATGTGGTCTCCCAACTGCTTTTGCAGGTGGCATAGCTTTCACTTACCAGCCATCTTCTGGCCTTAACTTTGTAACTCATTCTAAGTGAAAAAAAAAACATAAATTAATGACATAAAAAATATCAGATTCTCAGTGATTGTGGTTGACATCGCAACTATACAATCTAATTTGCTGCAGGTATCTTGGAAAATTAAACTTTTAAGACCATTTGGCTTTAACAAAGCCTTAACTTTAATATACTATTACCTTAAACATTCAAAACTGCAGTATAGTTTATCAAGTTGGGGAGGTGCATTCCCAAAACGTGACTAGTTCCACATATTTGTATGCAATAACCCAAATTGTCAAAGAAAGAATTTCTAGAGGTTTAAAATCAAAACTTGAAACATTTTAGTGTAATGTTACAGGAGAGAGTAATTATAGATGAGATTTAAAATAAGGGTTTTTCCCTCCTTTTTCCGTTGAAAAAGAGAAAAAAATGTTAGCAAAATGTTAACTTCACAATTTTGGTACAGGTGTTAAAGTGTTTGTACCATTTGACCTATAGAATCGGAGATAACCACGAAAAAGCGGGTTTGGTGGTTTACTACGTGAACACTAGACTCTATGAGATTTTTTACACAATTTTCAGCTTACTAATTTCGAGGCTCACCCCTTTTTTCGATTTATTGTTTTAGTGAAAACGAATTGGTACATTGTCAAATGACGTTATGCCTATTTTAAAAGACTTGTCCAAATGGACTTGTTATCCTTTCCAAAAAGACAAAAGGTGTATGATCATTTTGTCTTGTTATAGTTGCTTTGGACATGTTGTCTGTTTGAGAAAAGGCTCATTTCTTGTCTATGGATCTCAAGTCTATGGAAATAGACATGGATAAGGCAAGGCGAGCAAGACGAAAGCCAACAAAACGTTGTGTAGTCTGAAAAAAATTGTCAATTGAAATTTTCTAAAAATTTAATGTTTGCCTCATTGCACCAACCAGTTTATACATGTCAAATATTCACTTTAAATTTCCAACGTTTTTTTCTCATACCAAACGCCAATTATTAATGAAAGGAACTTTTATAAAAATTTTGCACCTTTTATAACTTTTAAAAAAAGGTTAAAAATTAAATTTATAATTTCTGAAACGCTCCATTTTTCCCTTTTTAAAATATCATAAGAAATTAGAAAGCAAATATTTAAGGACCTGGTGAAATATTTTCCACGTTTACTTTGCAGGAAATAATTATTTTAAAAACTTGCAAAATAGAACTTATCAAAAATGTCCTACTGTGTGGTATACCTTGTTTTTAAGTTTTTGATATAAAGTGACGTTCGAAAACTGTTGGTCAAACTTTTTTTTCCGAATTTTGTCAAATGTGTTGAAATAACAATATATTTTTTAATGAGTTTTTTTTATTATGCAGTTCAAATCGATTTCTGATACAATAAGAATTTTGAGATTTTTCTAAAATTGTCACGGAAGCAAAAAGTGATTAAATCGAAAAATGAGTTTTTTAAGTACCTGCCTCATTTTTAAAGATTGAAGAAAAACACTTTATTGGTGCAGTTTTTTGTTTATTTGTGTTGCTACTTAGAGACATATTGTATTTTATTAGTACTTTGTTGGACCTCCTCTTGCTTTTATTAAAACTGCACATCGGGAAGACATTGAGAGAGAGGTTTTTCCATGTGGATGCAGGTATCGTGATTCAGGTCCTGGTAAGTAGTTTTTTTAATTCATCAACTGACTCTTGGCGCTTCTTTGCACCTTAAATATTTTCAATTGTAGTAAGATCTGGACTGTAGGGAGGCCAACTTAAAACATCGATTATATTTTCTTCGAAGTACTTTTCAACAATAGAAATACAAAAAAATACAAATATTATTTTTAGTCTTAAAGTTTTTGCTTTTTCTAAAGCTTAACATTATTCAGTCATGGTAAAAATAAAAAAAAAGAGGCTGGGATGCGACCCACACTGATAGCTTCCCATCCCGTCTGTCGATTTGTCTTACTTAAAAGTTTGTGTATTTATGTACTCGTATCAATTTTTACCAAATTTGTTTACTATTTTTTGTAGATTTTATTTTTTATGAAAAAACGGACTGTTGGATTTTTATATAAAAATTACCGAATATCGAAAACAATTTTTCCTGTGAAATAAAATTAGTTTGAAGCTGATATTTCAAATTTTTGAAAAGATATTTGAGTCGAAAATCAATTTTTACCAACTTTTATTAATTTTTTTTAGGTTTTTATTTTTTTTAAAAAACCGTCAATTCGATTTTTCTTAAAATTTTATCAGATGTCAAAAACATTATTCTTCGTTGCACAAAATTGTTTTGGAGATGAAATCATATTTTAGTCGTTAAATTTTGGAGGTGACAAATTTTTTCCTGTTTTCAAAAAATATACTTCTTTGATATCACGTTACAATTAAATTCTAATCTCTAGTTCTAGTCTCTGTAGTACCCGTGGCATGATGGTTAGTGCGTTGGACTGTCATGCAAGGGGTCTTGGGTTCAATCCCTGCCTGTGCCAGCTTAATTAAAAAAAAAAAAAATAATAATTTTCGCGGGTACTGCCTCTTGCGAGGAATTGACAAATCCTTCAAGAGTAATTCTTATCATGAAAAAGTGCTTTCTCAAACTAGCCGTTCGGATTCGGCCTTAAATTGTAGGTCCCTTCCATTCCTGACAACAGTACTCGCACACAGGAATGGTTGAGAGTTGTAAGTCACTAGGCCCTGGTTCACAACGGACTGTTGCGCCACCCCATTTGATTTGAGTTCTAGTCTCTAGCATTTTTTGTTCGTAAGATATTTGAGTCTACCAAAATGTTCACCTTTTTGTCTAACTGCTATGGTTAAAAAACCACCAACGCAATTTTTTTGAGAGCCCTTTCTGCATCTTTCTGCCTTATTATCTGTATAACAAAATTTATTTGAAATCGATATCTCTTCTGGTTCTTGAGCTATGGACGACGAAAAAAACGTCGCGAACGTACGGATGTACGTACACTTGCACGCACAGACATCTTTCTAAAAATCTTTTATTTCTGCTTTAGGGACCTTGAAACGTCGAGAATTTCAAAATTTTCAATTTTACAAATCGGACCCATTACAATAACTTCCTATGGTAAGTTAACAAGTTCATACTTATAATTTCGGCTATATGAACAAGGAGCATTGTTCTGTTGATAAATGAAACTGCAAGTGTCCTTAAAAAGCTCTTGCTTTATCGGCTCCAACGCACTCCTGGATTCTAGAAAGCTTATTCTACCTTTTCATCTCCGGAGAAGTATCCACACACCATCACGTATTCAGTTTTAGGAGGCATCCGCAAATCCAATCAGAGCTTAGAATTTCTTTCGGTTTATTGAGCGCAAAGATCCTCCCATCTCCAAAATGGAGCTTGAAATTTGATTCGTCCAAAAAGATGACATTGTTCCAAATGTCTTGAGTTCAATTTAGGTGCTCATGAGCCCAGAACAATCGTTTTTCCTTGACTCTATTTGGAGAATCTGGCTTCAGTACCGGCTTGAGTGCTCTTGATCCAGTTTTCACGAGTCTTTTCCTCACTGAGCTTGACGAAATTACTTTGCCTGTAGCTCGACACAGATCGTTTTTAAGGTCCACAATAGTCCTGAACCGATGCCGATGACTGTTTAACACCAAAAAACGATCTTCCACGGAGGTCGTCTCCCTCCCGATATTTTTTCAAATTCCATGCCAAAGTTTTTTGAGCAATATTAAGCATATTAAAAATTGCACGTTTTGTCAAATTGAGAATAAATATTGCCCCTTTGTTCCAAAATTATTTTTCTCATTTTTTTCACAAAATCACTTCAGTTGGTATTGGACTACTATCACGAGCCAAATGCAGCTAACGTAGTGTTCCTAAATTTCAAGAACTGACCTCGAAAAAGTTAAAAATGTTTGATCAACATTTTTCGAACAGCACTGTATTTTAATACAATTTGATAGCTCTGGACTTTTTAATTTAAAAATAAATGTAGGTGAATTTTTATTTAAATAATTGTAACAATAATAATTCAAATTTAGTACGATTAAAGCCGAATACTGCCTCATTTTTGAGATACAAAATCAATCTTTACAGTGAAAAATCGTTTAATTAAACAAAAAGTCTCAGTTGGAAGTACAACATTTATTTAAAAAATTAAGTTCTTAAATGTTTTTAAATTTTTATAAAATAACGAGTATTTTTTGGAATACTTGAATATACAATTTTACTATTTTTTCTTCGTTCGTAGGAGAAATACCCCAACGTACTGGAGATACTTTATACAATCATTGATCATAAAAATAAATTTATATGGAAATTACAGATTGTTTTAAAATAACATACATAATCTATAGTTTTATGGTATGAAATTTGTTTGTAAATGCATATTTTTTGTTTTTCTCTGAAAGTAATTGGCTACCGAATTAATGCAACCATCAAAAGCATTGCATGTTTCAAGGCAATATTCCCCTTAAAATATTATTTAATTCTACCCAAAACAAAAAAACAATCTTTTTGAATGACATTATATAAAATGCAACAATGATTTAAGTCGTTTTTTTAGGTTTATGGTAAAGTAATTGCTTTACTGGATTGAATTTCTTTGTTTTGTTTTTTAAATTAAATGAAAGCTTCTAACAAAAGTCAGAAAGTGTTGAGTTTGAAAATTTGTGTCAGTAAAAAGAACTTAGGCTAATATTGTAGCACTGATATTAAAGTCAAACGTCCCTCAGCAATGTAAGCTAGCTTTTGAAATGTATGACATTTTGTCCACTTTGTAATGTAATAATATAATCCTAATAACTCTTCGTATTCAAATTGTTTAAATTCAAATTGATTATCTCAAATTTAAATTAACAAAACCCACTAAATACTCTTTTGGACAATATTATCTAGTCATCAAGCCATCATAACTTTATTCATACTCCATTTTATTAAAGCTCTTTCCCTCGAGTCAAAATTGATAGTTGATGTATTTAAAATATAGGAATAATTTCGAAATAACCAAATCCAAACGCCAAAAATATTTTACGCAGATATATGAGCACATATAATATAATAGCCAGGTATAAATGTAAAATTTTCTATCAAATAATGTCATCCGCCATTTCAAATCCGGTTAGCTCTTCATCAATAGATCCGTATTAGGTATGGCAGAGACTTTTTAGTCCCACGACAGAACAATTAATATACACTGTCCAATCATCCGACCGGCCAAAAAGCGAGCACCTACTCGGATAACGGCAACCATAACCAACCAACCAGAACCAGTAAATTGTGTTTTCGGCCATTATACATATGACTATCCATATAAACTATATACAGTTAGAAATCTTCATACCAACTAACATTGGAGGTTTCACGCAAATTCGTTTGTGATTAGCATAGATTTGCCATTTATTAAACACCACCAACCAAGCACGACTACTGGTCTAATAACGGTTTCAAATTAATTGCGAAACGTGATTAAAATTCTCAATTAAAATGTGCATTACATAATTATTTTGGGGTTGCATTCATGCACTGGCTACGGCTAGTTCTAGGCTATTGGAATATATAGAAAATAGACATTCAGACAAGTTTATTATGAATTTTGAGTATAAATAGTTATCTGGGATAATTCATCATCAGTTGGTGCATTTTTGTTTTTAATTTGAAAGCTTTTAATAAATTGTTTGATGAGTTTTGAACCTAAAATAAGATATTGATAGTAAACGTGGGTATTTGAAATTTTGTTATTTAATAGTAATTCATTTAATTTCAAATGACAAAAAACTTATTACGAAAGATTGATTTCGGGTGAATAAATGAGTTATTAATCAAAAATGAAGGTACCTATGAAAGTGTGTCTTTCGATTGGTTTTGGATTCTCAAAATAAATTGAGTTTGTTAGTTTAATCGGACTTAACAGTGAAAAGAGGGACTACTATTTCTTGAGACATAGAACATATAGGTTTATTGAGATTTGCCCGATAGTTGGGCAGATGTCACTTTTGAAGCTGTCATTAACTTTTACAGTTGATAAGTAAAAACTACGCCATTACTAAAAATGCATAGACGAAGCCAAAAGACGGTAAATCCAATGGATAACATAAGAGCATCATTCGATAATTCTGTTATCTTTAGAATGTATACCACGATATCTTATACTAAAAATTCATCAAAGTTTTAATGATAATTGGAATAATGTTTTAATTTCTCAATGCTGTCCATATCTATTCATCCATTATCCATTTGCGTTAGGGCTGGAATTCGACATCCTTTACTTTTAAAATCGCAAAATGGATAACCATGTGCTTCCATTGCCTTGGTATTTGCTGAGCTCTTGTGATAGCTTAACCTTTGTAAGTATTGGGTATAAGAGTCACCTTTCCTTCTAGAATTTACGAATTTCTGCTTCTATGTCGTCAGATCCTGCACTTTTTTCGTGTCGCAGGCTGTCAATAGTGTACTTTATATCTCCTTCGTTGAAAACTATCGAATAATCAATGAAATTGTTGTTTAAATATATGTTGTCCATTAAAAAGTCGGTCGATGTTAATAATTTTTCAAAAAATTTATTTGCTGGTTTATTGATTTTCAGTCTCTCTGTTTTCTGATTTTATTTATTAACTTCCCATAGAAAGTTAATGTAATGGGTTCAAATTGTTAAACTGAAAATAATGGAATTTCTCAACGTTTCAATTGCAATTATGTCACTATCATCTGCATGTTGGAGTAATTGGATGGACCTTTGGAAGATTGTGCCTCTAGTGTTGACGGTTGAGTTTTGCACAATTCTTTTAAAGAACGATGTTGAAAAAGTCGCATGACAGTTCATCGCCTTGTCTTAAACCTTTTTTGACATCAAATGCATCGGTGACATCTTTTCCAAACTTGATGGAGCACCGTGCATTCTTCATCATCATTCTGCGCAAATGGATATGTTTGACAGAGATGCCAAAGCTAGACATTGCTCTGTAGAGCTCTTCCCTGTGGATGCTATCATACGCGGCTTTAAAATCGATTAACAGGTGGTGGGTATCGATTTGAAGTTCCTGGGTTTTTTCCAAGATCTGCCGTAGTGTGAATATTTAGTCGATAGTGGACTTTCCTGGTCTGAAGCCACACTGATAAGGACCTATCAGGATGTTGACGAAGGGGCTTCAGACCTTCACATAATATGGCAGAGAGGATCTTATATGCAATGTTGAGGAGACTGATGCCTCTGTAGTTGTCACAGTTTAGAGGGTCTCCTTTCTTATGTATCGGGCACACTATGCTAAGATTCCAATCATCGGGCATGCTACCAAGTCATCGCCTGCTGCTTTGAATAGTACGGAAGCGATGCCGTCAGCTCCAGCAGCTTTTCTTGACATAAGTTTAGATATAGATATCTTCACTTCGGCAAGGTCGGGTAGGCGGAATTGTTGATCTGCGTCGCCTAGGTTCAGTGGTTTTATCTCCCTTATATCGGAATTCGGTTTGTCATCGCCGTTATATAATTTGGAGATGTGGTCTTTCCATATTCTCAATATCGACCGCGGTTCTACTACGATGTTCCACTGATCGTCCTTATAGGCTTCGGTTCGTGGCTGGTACCCTTGGGAGGTTTTTTTTACCATATATTTTTTGGTAAAATTTATGAACCCTATTCCTGTTCTGACATCCCTCTATCTCCTCGATCACGCGATTCTTATGCTCTCTTTCTCTAAGAAGTCGGTGCTCCTCTCTCCTCTTCTGCTCGTAGAGCTCGCGAGCAGCTCTAGTTCTTTTGTGCAGCGCCGTTTTGTATGCCTCTTGTTTCGAAGGCTTCAGGGGTTTCGCCGTGGTGGCCGTGTGAAACCTAGCACTTCATAGTCGGCATCTCTGATGGCTGCAAACCAATGTTGCCACTGGTTTTCATCATAGGACTCCTTAAGAGGCTATAAAAGATCGGATCGTTCGGAAAAGGACATGGCAGTCTCTTGCTATTGTAGCCGTCTAACGTCGAATCTTTGCACAGTAGTTCTTGTTTTGGCTTGGATCGGGATATCCATAGACGTACCTTGGCTACAAGGAGGTAATGGTCCGAGTCAATGTTGGCCTCTCCGAATGTTCGGATATCCTGTATACTGGAGAAGTATCGTGCGTCGATCGCAATGTGATCAATCTGGTTGACGGTTGATTCATCAGGAGATTTCCATGTCCCCTTGTGGATATTGAGATGTGTGAATTGCGTACTAGCTACCAGAACGTCTCGCCCCTCAGCGAATCCGACTAAATCCGTTGTCGGAGGTGGTGTCGTGCAGGCTGTATCTTCCGATTATGCCACCAAAGATGTCTTCTCTTCCTAGCTTGGCATTAAAATCTCCCAAGACAATTTTAATGTCATAGCCTGGGCACTGCTCATATGTCTTGTCCAAGAGCTCGAAGAAAATGTCTGTGGTGTCTTCATCTTTCTCCTCTGTTGGAGCATGCGCGCATATTAGGCTTATGTTGGCAAATTTAGCCTTGATGCGGATTGTCGTGATGCGCACGCTCACACTGTTGAAACTCAAGACTTTTTGCCTGAGTCTAGTTCCACCAACAAATCCACACCCAAATAGACGCTGTCTTTGTTCTCGGTAGCAGTCGCCGTAGTCTAGATCGCAGTCTTTTAGTTTGCGTTTGCCCGGTCCATCCCATCACACTTCTTGGATGGCGGTAATATCTGCCTTGCAGCAGTTTAAGGGTCCGCTAATTGTTCGGCTGTACGTGGTCTGTTAAGGGACCTAACATTCCACGTACAGATCCGAAGTTCGTTGTCCTTATTTTGTTTGCGTGGGTTGTCAACAGTGAATCCGTCCGTATCCGAGGCTTGTTGGTGCTTCGCAACTAAAGGTATTTTTTACGTGGCCATCAGGAAGTCATCCCGATGGCACAACCCCCAACCTAGAGAGCCAGATCCATAGTATAACTCCAAGGAAGGGGAGCCGGATAAACCTCTCTTTACAGGCCTGGTCTCCGAATATGTTGAAGAAGCCCTAGAGTTGTTCACTTAGTAGTTCAACCTTATTGGAACTGTAGACGCCACCGTTGATTCTATCTCGGGAATTTGTCCGCTGCCGTCTGGATGAGGAGTGGTGCATTAGTTTTAACACCTCTCCCCCCTCTCTCGTTTGCTGCGCCCCAACAACTTTCCACTGGGGTTAGAACCCAATCTCCAGTTAAGGTACTAGGCATCCGATGTCCACCACGGGGAGGTGAGAGTAGGAGTTGATAGACAGAGGTGGGTTTTGAGGAAACCTGTGGACGCTTGTGTCCTCTTAAATGCACATGTCTACCATTTGAACATCAATTTCAAGGAGCTATTCGGAGGAAAATAACTTAAAATAATAAATAATCATAAATGTTATCTACACTGACACAAACTATAAGTTGGTCAATATCGTATCT
The DNA here is from genome assembly GCF_945859685.1 of Eupeodes corollae. Taxonomy (NCBI): domain Eukaryota; kingdom Metazoa; phylum Arthropoda; class Insecta; order Diptera; family Syrphidae; genus Eupeodes; species Eupeodes corollae. The sequence goes on from NC_079147.1 coordinate 289,298,054, forward strand.
TACATTAATACTTGTCGATAAAAAACCTATCTCTATACAAGAAAAACATGATCTGGCTGCTAAAAACACCTTCACCTCTGTCAAAAACTGATGTGTTGGGACATCGATCTTTGCGAAAAACATTATAATCCTCGTTAATAATCATAAGGTGCCACAGTTTTTGTTTTTGGGTTTAGTTAAATACATTTTTGAAAACTGACTCAACTGAACATTTTATTCACAATTATGTGATAATAAACTTAAAGACCCGCCAGTTGTGTATTGCCTTTTTTTAAGTTGGACTTACCCATTTTTCGTTCAATATCAACATTACTTGGGACATTTAAAACAAATATCTCTTCCTTTTTCCACTTCAAAACCAATTTTTAAATAATTCCTAAGTGCTTTCATTTATAATCCTTTCAGTAATATTTACCTAAAATATGTCCACAGTGCAAATAACATAAGTCCAACGTTAAAGTTCTAAAAAAAAATAAACTGACTATTTAAACAAGGACCTCAAAAATGCAATATTACCTACAAATATGTTATACCTCCTTATTTACCTGTGAACTGTGTCAGCAAAAAGAAATACCAAAGGACTTTTTAATTTTTTTTTTTCGTTTTTCATTTTTTAAATATTGACATAAAACCAAGAGTTTTCATTTTTCTTATTAAATAACAAGAAAATAAGCCATGAAAAAATCTATTCATAAAATTTTAAAGAATTTTACCATCATAACACAAACGCAAAGAAAATAACGAAAAAAAAACAGAAAAATAAGAAAACTTTCTTGTGTCCTGTGCTTTTCTGTTCTTTCTTATATAAAGGATATTTTGTCCCGTTCAAGAAACTGCTCCTTTCACGTTTCATAACTTTCATAAATTTAATGCAGATATGCGAGAGGAACAAGAAAAAAAATGGCTGAACTAAAAATAAAAACAAAAAAGATGAAATGGAATGGTAAATGGCAGGAATGGAAATGTGATTTTAAGTTTTATGGTGCTGGACTGTGAAGTGAAATTTTTGAAGAGGAATATTTTAAGAAAAGTGATAGCTAAATGATTTTTAAGTTTGTGATTTAAAAATATTAATATACCCAACATCGTTAATGGCCCTTCAATTTCATCTTGGAAATAATGGAGGTGGGGTGGTAAGGTTGACAAATTTTTGGATTGGTGCCGTTGGTTTTTACTTTGATCTTTAAATTAGTTTAGTTAATTGATATTTATTTTCCATCGGATTCATGGTTGCCTTGAGCTTTCAAAATCAACTTCACCTTGATTTGAAAACTCTTTTCAGAAAATCTCAAAAAATTTCTTTTTTGAATCACAAAAACAAACAAAAATTACTATACCTATTTTTGTTTTCCTAAAATCGATTTCAATTAAATTCAGTTGCATAAACGCAATTATTTTTGTAGAGCTTTTTTCTTCTTGAATTCCTTCTCGCCCCCGCTGCAATCAATTAAAAATTTCTCTGACGACAAATAATAGTAAAAAATAATAGTAATTGAAAGACTTTCAATATAATGATTGAGTGATTTGTCCATTTTCTCCATTTAATGGGACTCTCATTTTATTGAATCGAATTCTGAGCCCAACGATGCCGCCGTATCACCGCACCGCCAACTTTCTTTCTCCAGATTTGCAACAAAAGATTTTCATTTTTGTGTTAATAATTGATTGAGTCAAACCCAATTTCACCAACATGTTATATAATTTACAAGGACTTCTTTTTTCTCTTTGGTTGTGGACTTTTTGACCAATTTATATTTTTGTTGCAGTTCATTCTGTATGAAGTGGGTGAAGGAACAATGCAGTTAATGGGGGAGGGTTTTGAAATCAGTTGGTGGTGAAATCTTTTAGCATGGTTTTGCACTTTTCATGTCCTGACTCCTGAGTGCTTTCTCAGATGACTTTATGTTGTTCCTGTTGATTATTATCATTATATTTTTTCCGTTTGCGCTATTTAAGTCTGTTGCAAGAATGATATATATTTTTAATGAAATAAATATACGAACTCAAAGATAGATTACAAACAATGCACTTTTTCAAGTTGTTATTGTAATTAAAAAAATAATAAATTCGGTAGACTACTTAAATGATTTCATATATACACAGGTACGCAATATAAAATTTTTATAACTACGCTTGTGATGATGACTCTTAAAAGTCTTTTTACATTTGGACTCAGTTTTAATTACAGATATATACAAAATTATGAACAATACAACTTGAACGTTGTTGAATGTATTTTAGTTAATTGAATTAAATATTAATTTATAAAAAAGAGCATATGAAATAAAAAGTAAAAAATTAATTAGTTCACGTCATTGACAAAGGGATAGTGGAATTATGTTAATAAAATAAGCACTTTACAATTTGTATTCAATTAACTATCACATAAATCAGATGCAGTGATCTTTATTTGCATATAAATCGAATTTTTCAAAATATTTACATAATTAAAATAAGGTCTGAATATATAGCTAATATAATGCACTGTTCTTTGTTCGAAATAAATAAAAATATAAATCATACTAATATTATAAATGCGAATGTAAGTTTGTTTGTTACGTTTTCACGCAAAAACTACTTAACCGATCATCATGAAACTTTGCACATACACTCTTAAAGGTATTAGAAATAACATAGAATACTTTTTATTAAAAAAAAAATAAAAAAAATTACGAAAAATAAGAAAATTGTTTGTCAAAATATCGTCAAATTTAGCTACTTCAACGCCGACTAGCATCATCTAGCATCATAGTAATGAAGTTTCAACAGTGAATACTGTAATACCAACCCACTGTATTACCGACGGTGACGACAATATCTAATTCAATATCTAATTTAATTAAATATAGTTTCAACTGTTTCTAATTTGTCTATATTTACCGTACATGTTACGAATGTCTACGCATGTTGTTGCATCATGTTAGAGGTCCAATTAGCTTTACAGAACTTATAATTGTCAATGGTCAAGAATGTCAAACCTACCGAGAGGCATGTGAAGCTCGTCGACTGTTAGAAATGACAATCATTGGGATGAAACTATGGAGGAAGCTGTACAATGCCGATCGCCAGATAAAATCAGGGAACTTTACGCTACGCTTTTATCTTCATGCGGTCTTTCTAACCAAACTCTTTCTAGTCAAACTCTTTGGAATAAGTACAAAGAATACATGGCTGAAGATATTTTACATCAACTGCAGCAAGTACACACAGACATTACTTTCAATGAACATGTCGACAATAAAACGCTAATTATAATCGAAAACAAGGTTTTTACGAGGTTTTAAAAAAAATTAGATGATTTTGAAATGTCCAGCCCTCGAAGAGACAATGTGGATGATTTTGATAATGAAATTGCACGAGAGCTAGATTATGATTTCATAGCACTGCAACATCGAGTGGCAGAATTAGTATCTCAATTACTTCCAGAGCAAAATCATGTTTTACATCAAGTCTTACGTAAAATAGACTCCGGCAGTGGTGGACTCTTCTTTCTTTAGAATTCAGAATTATTTATTTTGTTACGGTGAAATATATTTTAACAATTTGTTGTTGCATTTCAATAAACATTTATAAAGGTGTTGAAAATTCATTGTCTATAGTAATTTTTAACTTCCCATAGGAAGTAATTGTAATGGGACCGATTTGTCAAATTGAAAATGTTGACATTTCTCGACGTTTCAAGTCCCTAGAGTCGAAATAAAAGATTTTTAGAAAGATGTCTGTGCGTGCGTGTGTACGTACGTCTGTACGTCCGTACGTCTGTACGTTCGCGACGTTCTTTTCGTCCTCCATAGCTCAAGAACCAAAAGAGATATCGACTTCAAATTAATTTTGTTATACAGATAATAAGTCAGAAAGATGCAGAAAGGGCTCTCAAGAAATTTGCGTGGGTGATTTTTTAACCATAGCAGTTTGAAAAAAGTTGAAAATTTTGGTTAACCCTTGAATATCTTACGAACCAAAAATGCTAGAGACTTGAATTAAATTTTATATAACTCATTGTAACGTGATACCAAACAGGTATATTTTTTGAAAAAAATCAATATAACGGTTTTTTTATAAATCAATAAAACTGAAAAAAAAAAATTTGTCACCTCCAAAATCTTACGACTGAAATATGATTTCATCTCTAAAACAATTTTGTGCAACGAAGAATAATGTTTTGGCATCTGATAAAATTTATAGAAAAATCTAATTGACGGTTTTTTTACAAAAAATAAAAACCTAAAAAAAAATGTATAAAAGTTGGTAAAAAATTGATTTTCGACTCAAATATCTTTTCAAAACTTTGAGATATTGGCTTTAATTTACTTTAATCTTTCAAAACATCTTGTTGTCAACATTCAGTTAAAGTTTGAAAAAAATCGATTTGACAGTTTTTTGTACAAAAATTTAAAAACCGAAAAAAAAATTAACAAAAGTTCGTAAAAATGATTTTCGACTCAAATATCTTTTAAAAACTTTGAGATAATAGGTTCTAACTAATTTTTTTATAAGAAATATTATTTTCAAGATTAGGACAAATTTTGAGAAAAATCGAATTGACAGTTTTTTTTACAAAAAATAAAAACCTGAAAAAAATGTATAAAAGTTGGTAAAATTGATTTTAGACTCAATATCTCTTCAAAAATTTTAAATATTGCCTTCAAACTAATTTATCTTATAAGAAATATTGTTTTCAATATTTGGTAAAATTTTTAAAAAATTCGAATTGACAAATTTTTTACAAAAAAAAACTGTAAAAAAACAATACTAAAACTTGGGTAAAAATTACTTTCATCTTAAATAGCTTTTCAAAAAATTAAAAATATGGCTTCAAGCTTATTTTATTTCAACAGAAAATATTGTTTTCAATATTCAGTAATTTGTATATAAAAATCCAACAGTCCGTTTTTTAATAAAAAATAAAATCTACAAAAAAATAGTGCGCAAATTTGGTAAAAATACATATAGACAAACTTTTAAGCAAGACAAATCAACAGACGGGATGGAAGGTATCAGTGTGGGTCGTATCCCAGCCTCTTTTTAAAATTGTTGATCTCAGCCAAGCAATAAAATTTAGTTATTATATTGACTCATTTCTATTATTATACCCTTACCCTTTATCTCTCATACTTATTTAATTTCTCCACTGCGGGAGAAGCCGCGGGTAAAAAGCTAGTATAAATATAAATATAAGTATAAATATATATAAATATAAATATAAATATAAATATAAATATAAATATAAATATAAATATAAATATAAATATAAATATAAATATAAATATAAATATAAATATAAATATAAATATAAATATAAATATAAATATAAATATAAATATGAATATAAATATAAATATAAATATAAATATAAATATAAATATAAATATAAATATAAATATAAATATAAATATAAATATAAATATAAATATAAATATAAATATAAATATAAATATAAATATAAATATAAATATAAATATAAATATAAATATAAATATAAATATAAATATAAATATAAATATAAATATAAATATAAATATAAATATAAATATAAATATAAATATAAATATAAATATAAATATAAAAATAAAAACAAGGTGGTGGTATTTTAAGGGCCGACAACTTTGTAACACTTTATTTTCTTTATGCAAAGATCATTTAACCGAAACCGAATTTAGTTTTATTTACCAAAAAAGTTAAAAACAAAACGAAGACCACCACAATGTTTGCCACAATGCAAAACGTCAAACTAGAGGCGAATTAAAAAGGAAAGCGAAGCGAATTAAAAAGTGTTACAAGACAGCAAAATAAGTGCTGCCACCAAGCTAGTTCACTAAGGGTTGGGTTCACTAGCTGATTGATTGGATAATTAATTTATTTAGCAATTTTTTCTGAACAGTAAATAAGGAAATTGCAAACCTTTTTTTAAAAAAAAAGAACGACGGTGAAAGAAAATCATAAACCACAATGTAAATAAAAGAATCAAAGTATTTTTTTGTATGTTAATCTTTTTATTGTCTGTGAAACCTTACGAAAAGGTGAAAAACTCAGATTCCTTTCGAAATCAAAGTGCACAGTTTAGACAATATTATATAGTCACACTAAGATGGACCGTTAAGGCTTGGTTCTTGAATAAATATATGTATTTAGAGAACGGGACGCGTGTTCCGTAATATTTCGGAAAAAGAAATGATTTACCGTAGCAAGCAAAATGTATATTTCTTTGAACAACTATTTCTCCAAATTAACCAACATTTCGCAACAAGGAAAGAAACAACAAATATATATATAAATATTGATACTTATCAATTTTTCAGCTACTTCGACCACTACTTCCTTCTCCAAATTACTCCCAATGCCTTTTCCTTTTATCTTCCACACCAACAATTTTTCTTTTAAACACAACTTTCTATCTCCAAAAACTTTTTTTCCAAACATATAAATAACTATCTCACTTTTTAATTTTACTTAAGTTCCGTAAATTTTGATCTTCTTGCTACTAATCTTTGTGACCTCCCTTCTTCACCAGCGAACAAACAGAATTCCATTGTCAGGACTCTCAATCCCTGAACAATCACATCCTTTTCATCAACCCCCATAGCTTTCAGCCAATGTGGAGTGGCGGATCTCGATCACGTCATCTTTGGCCACACATAGCAAGTTTGCTGAAGAGCGACAACGAACGTGTCGGAATGGCGCGGCCCTGCGTACTCGCAATTTATCTAACATCAGAATGCAAGTCATTCGCCGCGCTGGTATCACTTCCAGGTCACGGCGATTCCATGAGTACATTCAGCCAAAACTCACTATTTATTTGCAAGAATATTAAAACTTCGAAACCTAAGAAAAAGTTAATCATCTCATTGAGCATTCTTTCCCACCGAATAAGAAAATAAAAGTTGGAAAAACGTTTGGTGTAGAAGTAATTTTAAACCCCATTGACGGAGAGGAAAAGGTGGTAGCTTTCCTACCATTCTCTAATATGAGTAACTTCAGCGTCGGGGACCAAGTGTCTACCGCAATTAAGAATGGTTATTTCGTTGTTGAGTAGTACCCGTGGCATGATGGTTAGTGCGTTGGACTGTCATGCAAGGGGTCTTGGGTTCAATCCCTGCCTGTGCCACCTTAATTAAAAAAAAAAAAAAAAAATAATAATAATAATTTGCGAGGGTACTGCCTCTTGCGAGGAATTGACAAATCCTTCAAGAGTAATTCTTGTCATGAAAAAGTGCTTTCTCAAAACTAGCCGTTCGGATTCGGCCTAAAATTGTAGGTCCCTTCCATTCCTGACAACTGTACTCGCACACAGGAATGGTTGAGAGTTGTAAGTCACTAGGCCCTGGTTCACAACGGACTGTTGCGCCACCCCATTTGATTTTGATTTCGTTGTTGAAAAAGGCATCCCGCCTACGGAATATCGCTTTGTAAAACGTGTAAAACGTTTTGTTACGGCAAATTTTTACCGTAACAACTTAAAGTCAATTTTGTCTGTTATTCAGTTGACATTTTTCGATTTGAACCATGAAAAGATACACAATCAAGCAATGCACAATCAAGTTGTTCAGGTTTTGCGTACTTACATACAATTATTAGAAAAACGTATTGCAGAAAATATTTCTGCTGCTAGCGATAGTGTTATGAAAAGCCGTCCATTTTAACTCGTCATCGTGCCTAACAATTGAAGCAAACAAGCTCGGCGTTGATGAAAATTATGCAATTGACTGAAGAACTAAAGCCTCTTGACCATTTCAAGTGTCGTCAAGATATGGCAACTGTGGGTTAATAAAATTCGAAAAGATCATCTTCAGTGATGAGGCACATTTTCACCTCAGTGGATTCTCCAGTAAGCATAATTACCGCATTTGGTTGAATGAAAATAAAACAATGGGCCCTTATTATGAGGTTCGCGGCGGAGCGGTTTCAATTCGACTATTCAAATTCGACTAGCGTCGAAAACAGTTTTTCCTATATTCCAGTGATTTGCTACTTTTGTTTTGACTTTTCCTTCCGATATTCCAGCGATTTGACAATTTTGGTTTGGCAGCTTTCCATTAATTTTGTTTTGTTTTGATTGAATTTGTGAAATAAACAATATTAAATTTAAAAAATGGAATCAATTATGTTGTATGTTTATTCTGAAAGGGAAGAATTTGAGGAATCCTCAAGATTTCGGGTGTCAAGGAGACTACTACCAAATCTTCTCCTCTGGATCTCCCTTCAACTGAGTAAGTATTTTTTTCCTTTTAGTTTAAACCAAATGAATCAACAAGTAATCTTCACACTTTGTCTTAATATGTTTATCAAACTGTTTCGAATTTGGTAGGAAGTTTTTGTCTTCATTTTGCAAGAGATCAATGAGAAATTCAAGGATCAGAACAGCAATGGCATTCAATTCAAAATAGATAAGAAATCGAATAAACGATATTCAATTGCTAAAAAAAAGCAACATCATCAAATTATTGGCAAAGATCCCTTTGCAGTATCTCAAGTTTTTTTTTTTAATTTCCAATTCTATAAGTCGTATTTTATTGTTTTCAACAGTTTCTTTCTTTAATATTTTGATTTTTCCCTTTCTTAGAACCAAACTTTCTTCGTTTATTTTCTTAGCTCATCGGCAGAGCTCTTTAATTTGATTTTGCAAGTGTTCATTGTGGTTCAGTGTTATATAGTTCCAGCATTTTGGTTTGATATTGTGCCTGCTGCGACACTTGCTTTTCCAGCAATTCCTTGGCTGTTGTTACTGATGTTTTTGAAAAAGATAGTGAAATTGGTGTCGAACTTCTGAAAATTCTTGTTTGTGATTTTGTAAGTATTCATTGTGGTGTACTTCTAATTGCACCAAAGGCTGTAAAATTGGTGTCGAAAGCACGAATGGTTCAAAATTCCGCGATTGCTGAGGTACTGAGTATTCTGGTTTTTCATCACCTATTACATTTTGACTACAAGTGCTTCCATTAGGACTTGAATTCACGTTGGAGTGATATGCACTCGTGTCCCTTTGTTCGGGACGATTTTCCTCCTAGCACTCAAGACACATTTATCCCAGTTTCACATGTGTTAAAAGAACAAAAATTATGTATACTTTCTTCAACATTTTTACTATTCAAACTTTTGAATTATTATCCCACAGGCAAGAAAAAATCTACGAAATCGAACGGGGAATAATAAATTATTATGTTGTTATCATAATGAAGCAATGTAGTGCTGAAGCTACTATAATAAATATTCTTTCGTAAGAGTCAAGCTTTGGTGTAATAATCCAGATTGATAATAATGCGATCATAGACCCAACTATTGCATCATGGATACGTCTGAACTTTACGAAGAGCTAACATCCACTCTGGCCAATACCAAGGCGTAGAAAATGATGGTGGTAGAAAATAAAGGGTCCACCAAATAACTTTTTTTTTGAAAATGATATAAAAAAAATACTAAATATTTTCTCAAATTTCTTTTTTATTTAAAAGTCAATCCGTCCGTTCAAATGGCTCCCTTGGCTAGCTATGCAGTAGCCTACACGATCGGTCCAATTTTTAAGCACATTTTCGATTATATGCAGCTGTACTTCGCCAACGGCTAAATTAATATTTTCCATCAGTTGTCTCTGGCTTGTCGATGTAACACTTATCTTATACGACACCCCACCAATTTTAGTCTAACAGTGTCAAATCGCAGCTCCGAGGTGGCCAAACGACATCAGCTCTGCGGTTGATAATGCGATATTAAAAAAACAGGGCGCAAAACTTCGATTGTAGCTTCGGCTGTGTAGCACGTTGCGCCGACCTATTGAAACCAAATATTTCGTTTAACAGGCCCGATATATTTTTGGCAAAATCGTCATCTTCTCTAAGTCGATCGTTGGCTTCAACTTCTTGACCAATTGGACTTTGTATTGCGTCATACCAAGGTCTTTATGCAAAATTCGTCGTAATGATGTCTCCAAAATGTTCAATTGTTGAGAACGACGGTGATTTGATGTTGATGGCGCTTCACGCACACTGTCTGCATAAGCAATAGGTGTACGCACAGTTTTTGGCTTTTCACACTGTGGTCTTCTTCCAAAATCCGTACGCAATTTTCGCAGACATTCTGCAACATTACCATGATTTTCAAAGTAATGTCGCAATATTTCCCAGCGTTATTCAAGCGCACACACAACCATATTCCTTCAGCGGAAGGATAAAACTAATTATCTGTCAAAACAGACATGAGCTAAGTATTTCAAAAAATTAGCACTAGTTGAAAAAAATAACGTAAGATGGCAGGCACTTAATAAAACCAAACGGCTACAATCACAACAGATCCCCAAATCCTTCTCTGACCCATCAGAAATAACTTCTTTCGCAACTCTCTGCAGCCAACACAATATCAATATTAGTTGGGTTTTAAACAGCCACTAGCAAGAAACCCCTGGTTTAATTAGATATATATAGCCACCAACATGCACAAAAAGCGTTGCTCTGCATAAAGAAGGACGAGAGCTATTGAAGAGCTCTAAGAGCAGAAGAAAGGAGATGGGTGTTTTTAAAGATATGAAAAGACCACTCCTGTATGCTGTTTAAGGCGGACAAGAACCGGATTCCACTGTCAAGCAGACGACTTACAGAAGGTCGCTGGGCAGATGGTTAAGAACATGCACTTACGTGAAAGAAGAAAAGAAACCCTCTAAACTGCATCAACTATAGAGAAACCAGTTTCCCTAACATCGCTGTTGTTGCTTTAGACCATGAAAGTCAAATATTCACATTGCGACAGACATTGGAAAAACTCTAAGTATTAGAGTATTGGAAATCGTCGGAAACAATTTAACCGACAAATTTGATTTCAAAAAAGGCTTTAGACTAGACGATGATGCAATGTCATGAAATTTCTTTATTATCATCCTTGAAAGAATAGTGCAAACTTTCACATCAATAATAAAGGAGGTCAAAAGGTGTAAGGTAGAGCAAAGTGTCCAGTGCCGCAGACGGGGTCGTGCGAAGCGATCCGCTTATACATAGGCAGGCTGAATGTTGGACTTTATTTAACTTATCCCTGTTTATATCTTTCTCTAAAGCAGTCCACCATACTGCCACACCGTGCGTTAAAATCGGTCTGATTACGGATGTGTATAGCCAATGCGTGATTCTGGGTTGTAAACCAAATTTATTACCAATAGCTTTTTTGCAAGAAAAGAGAGCTACAGTAGCTTTTTTGACTCTTTCCTGTACGTTGCGTTTCCAATTTAGTTTCTTGTCTAAGACAAGACCCAGGTATTTAGCCTCGTCTGAGAATTTTAATTGGATTCCTTTAATATAAGTAGGGTTGACAAATGGAATTTTGTATCTCCTCGAAAATAAGACCAGATCGGTTTTGTGTGGGTGTTACCCAGTCCACACCGATCAGCCCAAAGTATTAGTCTGTCCAAGGCATTTTGTAAGAATTCTTTTAAGGTTTTAAAATGCTTTCCTGAAACTTTTATAGCAACATTGCGCGCATAGGCTATCACTCTGAAACCCTCCGCATCCAGACTAGTTAAGATTTCATTCACCACTAGGTTCCAGAGGAGAGGGGATAGAACACCACCTTGCGGTGTCCCTCTACTAACGAATCGTCTACCAGAAGTTGCCCAGTTTTGAGTTAATTATTCTGCTTGTAAGCATTAAATAAATTACCCCTCGAAGGGAACTCTCTGCATTTAGAGATGTTAGTGCAGATGTGATTGCAGATGTGTCCCCGTTGTTAAAGGCACCTTCGATGTCAAGGAAAGCAACCATAGTGAATTCTTTATGATGGAGGGAATATTCGATGGTGCGTACTAAAGTGTGTAACGCTGTTTCCACCGATTTACCCTTACAGCATGTTGAGACGAAGACAGAAGTCTTGTATCGATACGTGCCCTTAAATGGATATCAATCAATCTTTCCAGGGTCTTAAGAAGGAATGATGATAGACTTATAGGTTGTAAGTCTTTAGGGTTGACTTGGGAGCATTTACCTGCTTTAGGTATAAAAACAACTTTAATTTCTCTCCATGCCGAGGGAACATGGACCAGCTAAAGACAGCTGGTAAAAATTGCTTCAAGGATTGGTGCAATTATATCAGAAGCTTTTTGTAATTCGGCTGGTATTATTCCATCTGGTCCTGCAGCTTTAAATGGTTTGAAGCTGTTGAGAGCCCATTGTAGCTTATCCTTTGTAATCAAACCTTGTGGATATGTTGTATTTGAACTTGAACGTGTAAAACTGTTGCAAGTTTCGGTAAGAGAACTACCAGGAAAGTGAGTGTCCAATAGTAAGTTCAGCGATTCATTACTTGAATTTGGCAGCTTGGCATAGCTGGATTAGATAAAAGAATTTTCCGTAACCTAGAGGCACAGAAGGATCGCCAAGAAGATCGCTTAGATTTCCTTAGTGTCTTCTTGTAGATTCTTAGGGATTCTTTGTAGGAGTCCCAATGAGAGGCTAGTCTTGCAGCTTTGGCCCGGTTGAAAAGTTTCCTGCATTCCTTCCTGAGCGAGTCAAGCTCTGAGGCCCACCATTGTGGTTTCCTCTTCCTCTTATGTGTATAAGTGGACAAGCGATTTCTAGCGATCTGTTCATAGCTGAGGTAAGGTCATTGACTTTGTTGTCAAGTTCGTTAGCGTTAGAGGAAGGACTAGATAGTCCAGGTTCTAGTAAACTTTGTAATAAGTTCCTGTATGAAGCCCAGTCAGTTTTCCGATAGTTTCGAGAAGTCAATGGACTCGGGTTATCATCCACATTTATATTGAACTGGATATATCTATGTTTAGAGAACGAGTGTTCTTTGGATACTTTCCAGTCCAAGATCATATGGTGTATACTGTCTGAGACAAGAGTTATGTTCTTGTCAAGTTTTAGTTATGAAGGTTGGTTCATTACCAACATTACTTACTAAGAGGTTAGTACCAAGAATACAATCAAAGAGAGACTCACCTCTGTCGTTTATATTCGTTCTGCCCCATACAGTATGATGAGCGTTAGCATCGCTCCCAATAATTAGGCGAGTCCTTTGCCTTTCCGCTTCAGCGACGACTTTCTCCAGGGTTTTTTCAGGGAGAGAGTAAAGGTGGTCATGCCCAAGATACGCCGATACCAGCCAAAAACTTCCTTTGGTTGTTTCCAGCATAGCTACGGTGGTATCTTTGTCACTGAAACGATGGAGTAAAAATACATTAATGCTACGTTTCACTAGTATGCAAGATCTAGGTTCACATTTATCTGTCACACAAAGTGTGTATTATCCAGGAGTCCTGAGTCCTCGAACAACGGATCCTACAATCCAGGGCTCTTGGATCAGGACAATGTCTTCCCCGTTACTCGCCAGACGGAGAAGAAGTGAGGCCGAGGCCTTTATGGAGTGTTGGAGATTAATCTGTACTAACTGCAGCATTTTGGCTACAATTAGGCAGATCAACCTCCACCACGGTTTTGTTCTGATCCTCTGCGTCTGAGGATGAACCCAAGAGTTCGTCCTCGCTCAGAAGGATCATGTTAAGTTCGTCCTCTGTCTCCATTTAGGATGGACTGTTTACAACTTTTTTAGAGGGTGCAGTCGCGATTGGAGAGGACAAGAGTGCATCGTCACCCTCTGTTAGGAGAGAAGATACGTCCCAGGTTCACCAACCGCTAGTTCACCTTCGGTAGTTTTTGGAGGCCCGCTTTCCGCGTTAACCTCATCTTTTTTATTAATTCGAATTTTGATGGATTTGAAACCATAGTTTATGGAGCCCTCGTTTAGGGCTAGAGGAGAAAAGAATTCTTTATTAAGTACCACAATGGCGCTCCTATAAAGACCCTTCACTTCCTCTAGCTTGGCTATTTTCCAGTTATGCGTCGGAAGGGACGGGTTACACACTTTGACCATCTCGAGAATGTCCTCGATACCAGCAGGTTCGATCGGTATCCTGATGCGGCCTCTAGGTCTGCTCGAGCTTCGCACCTGGCCAAACTTCACCTAACCGGCTGACAGCAAGCTTGTAAAGGTCACAAGATCTCTGGTCGCCACAAACCATGAGTTTGACATGGCCTTGATGCCAACCCCCATCGCTTATGGAAGGAAGTGGTCCTGGAAGCTTTCTCAAAATGCTCAAAAAGCCACCCGAGAGCTTAACCTTGACCAACCGCCAACGATCAGCCGATATTGTGCCATCATCATCGCTCCTGTCAATGACCGCAACCACGCCTTTGCCCTTCGCGACGTCACTGAAACTGGATTGTTTCCTGATGGGATTGAGGGGGGTGCTGGTGTTATGCACCCGAGGCTGTTTTGGTGTCGGTGCGGCCCCCCAAAAGAGATCTTTCTCTTTTGGCAATTATGCTTTTGGCCCATTCGACGCTAGCGGTTTGCTGCGGTGTCTTTACAGCCCCCGATGATGCACCAGAGGCCTTCAAGATTTTCGCCGCTTGCCGCCTTTGTCTATAAAGACCTTTAGAGAGTTTTAGATTTCTATAAGTATTCTCAGTAGTAGTGGTAGGGCCATTTTTCATAACCCTGCCACTACTGAAATTAGGTATCGCTACCTTTTTATTCTCGTTGCTACCAGCAGAGGAGGGTCCATGGTTAGCCACTACTCCCTTCTCTGTGTTGGCCGGCAGAGATACGACAGCAGGCTTTGACACCAAGCTGCCGCCCGGTCCTGAAGAGATACCGGTCTCACATATGTTTTTATTTTTGTTTTTGTTGTTTGTTTTGTTCATTTGTTGGTCCCACGAGACGCGAAGAAAAAAGGTCCATTTGCACAGAGATTCGCATGTACAGATAAGGCTAGTTAATCCGGAGGTCGCCAGGTATCCGGGTACTCCGTTAGAGACTGGGCTATTTTTGAATTGGTCCCCCAGCCAGGCTGATCATCGGCACGGGTCGTTTAACACCTTAGATCCAGTTGACGTTAATTCATCATTCTGACTTGTAAGGAAAAGATTGGGATTCGGTAACAGCAATTCAGCTAGGTTACCTAGAGTGAGAAGGAGTATAGGAGATAGGACCGTTGCTAGCTTTTTCGACATTACAAACGTGGGAGGTGGGATGGGAGTTGGTGACATAAGCGTAGGCTGGTATGCCTTGTTTATATGGGAATGGATGATGATTTTGGGAAGGTAGAGGGATAAGAACGTCATTTAGTTTCAGGACTCATCTGGAGAAAATTCTCGAGAATCATTGACCTTACTCAGCTTCTACAACTCGACGAGTTCGACGTTCAGAGTAGAAGTACGCCACCTTAAATAAGTAAAAAATGGTATAGTCTATCTTCTCACAGAAAACAAACGGTATTAGGTGCGTTTAACTTTTTTTATTTTTCAATTTCTGCACTCCATCGATTTTGATGACAAATTTTGAACAGAATTGTATTTACATTTAAACACATTCATGTATTCAACTTTTGAAAGAATAGCGTTTTTGACATTTGGTGTAAATTTAATATAAAATTAATTTCAGTTTCTTACAAAAATAAAACTACTAAAATTTATTTTTGAATCTTCAGAACAAATAATTTACTTCAAAAGTCAATTGTTTCATTCCATCCATAAATATTTTGTTGATTTTTTTGTAAATTTTACTTCTCGAAATAAAACAGCAAGAACTTAAATATTCATTGCAATTTATTTTAATAAAAAAAAAAAAAACATTTTTAAATTTGTTCAAACACCAATATGAAGTTATCAGTGTGGATAAATCCCAGCTTCGTGATATATTTTTTACAAAACTATCGTATTGCTGTTTAAACGTTATTCAGAAAGTATCCTCGTTTTCTCGGAAACTACATGTGATTTGAACTCATTGCAATGTATCCTTTTGTTTTTATAAATATCAAAAAATATAAAAATAACAACCCAAATTTCTAAGAACTTCATTTTGAATGTTTTCAAAATATTTATTAAATAAATAAAATACAAAATAATATGAATTAACCAATTTCACTTCGCAACTTTTTTAATAAAATTTGTTGCAAATAAAAGATTTTCTTTTTGATTCTCTTTAAATAATTAAGTTTGTGCATACATTTTAACGCAAATCTCTCACTCATTCTGATGTATCCCTTTGTACGTATGTACCTATGTATGCAGATATTTGTATTTGTAGTAATAATTAAAAAATCCTTCAAAACAAAAGGATGCAATTTTCCTCTTCCTACCTACTTGCATCTGAATCAGTTTTTGGTCAAAAAATATTAAACACAAATTATTTACAAACGAGCTTTGTGTTTATCCGACCATGCATGTTGCAGATGTTTACCTTGTATATCCTTTCCACTACCCTTTGTCCTTATCCTGCCCTGAGAATGAGGCTGAACCTAGCTGCACTCATCTACTCTGGAGAACTTAAAACTTTTGTTAATTTGTTGTTGTTTTTTTTGGTCAGAGAAGTAAAAATTTACTGCATCCCCTTTATTTCTGTGTAAATTGTTTACTGCTTTAAACATCCCTTCATTCTGTTTTTGTGTAGGTAGGATCCTATTTGTTGTTGTATTTTTGTCCACAATTTCGCAAAATGGAAAACAGAATATAAACTCAAAAAGCAAAAGAATGAGTAAGTATTCGACGACAACAGACGGACGGACGGTGAGTATAGTGAGTACCTGTGAAGACATTAAAAATGTTTGAAATTTTATTATTTTGTTGGTTTTTAATTTTTTATTTTTATTATTTTAAAGGAAGGCAAAAGGACATTATTCAAGTTGGTTCAACCCTTTTGTTGTTTGTTTTATTAAAACAAAAAAAATTAAAAAAATTTTATGGTTGTTGTTGTGTTTGTTGGTTTTTGTGGGTGGGGTGGGTAGTATATAGGGGTACTACTGCTTTTGAGCTCGTTTTGCACATTTTGTTTTGAAAAACTTTTGACGCGATGCTAATTGTTTTGTAGTCTGAAATGCATTTGCATTTGCATCGTTTTTTGTTGTTTTATGGATTTTGTTTTTATTTCTGGAAAAAAGAATGAAGTTGATGATTCTCTCACCATCACCATGTCGTTTTGACAGCTTGTATTTATAAATAGTTGTTTTGAGGTATAATGCGGGTAAGGTTGGGTTGGTAGGAGTGTTTTTGTTAGGAAAATAAACTTGAATTTATTGTAGTTTTTTGTTTGTTTTGACAACAAATTAAGTTATAAATTTCATAACTAAATATAAAGACTTTATGAAATTCACTTTTAAAAAAACTAAAACAATTAATCTAGTTAGAGTACTATTTTTACGATCTATTTCTTATGTTATGACATTTGCAGAGGGCACTTTGATACAAACAAATTACTTATTTGGAAAACTAAATGACATCTAAAAAACTTTTTGTTTGATCAATGATTTTTTGTAAATTATTATAAATAAAATGGTAGTTTAAATCAGATCTTCGTACAAGATATGGCACTAAATATTCACACTAGTATCGACTTTGTTCCTGATAATCAACAACTTTAAATTTTGAAAATATTCTTTAGTTCTTCAAATTGCTTGTAAGTACTGTATACCAATATTTTTCCAGTAAGGTTGAACTACTTAGTGAACACCTTATAGGGCTTCTTCGACAAACTCGGAGCCCATGCCTGTAAGGAGTGGTTTATCCGGCTCCCCTTTCTTGGAGTTATACTAAGAATCTGGCCCTCCATGTTGGGGGTTGTGCCGTCGACTGCGATATATACTACGGCGACTACTACCGAGAACAAAGACAGAGTCTATTTGGATGTGGATTTGTTGTTGCAACTAGAATCAAGCAAAAAGTGTTGAGTTTCAACAGTGTGAGCGAGCGCATCACGTCAATCCGCATCAAGGCTAAATTCGCCAACATAAGCCTAATATGCGCGCATGCCCCAACAGAGTAGAAAGAGGAAGACACCAAAGACATATTCTTCGAGCTCTTGGACAAGACATATGAGCAGTGCCCTGGCTATGACATTAAAACTGTCATAGGAGATTTTAATGCCAAGTTAGGAAGAGAAGACATATTTGGAGGCATAATCGGGAGATACAGCCTGCACGACACCACCTCCGACATCGGATACAGGCTGGTCGATTTCACTGCGGGCGAGACGTTCTTGGAGCTAGTACGCAGTTCACGCATCTTAATATCCACAAGGGGACATGGAAATCTCCTGATCAATCAACCGTCAACCAGATTGACCACATTGCGATCGACGCACGACACTTTTCCAGTATTCAGGATATCCGAACATTCCGAGAGGCCAACATTGACTCGGACCAATACCTGGTTGTAGCCAAGGAACGGCTACTTATATCCCGATCCAAGCCAAAACAAGGAAGTACTGTGAGAAGATTCGACGTTAGACGGCTACAATCGCAAGAGACTGCCATGTCCTTTTCCGATCGAGTCTCTAATAACCTCTTAAGGAGTCCTATGCTGCCTGCATTAAGCATTGAAAACCAGTGGCAATATTGGTTTGCAGCCATCAGACATGCCGCCTCTGAAGTGCTAGGTTTCACACGGCCACCACATCGAAACCCCTGGTTTGACGACGAATGCCGGCAAGCGCACGCAGCGAAACAAGAGGCATACAAAATGGCGCTGCACAAAAGGACTAGAGCTGCCCGCGAGCTCTACGAGCAGAAGAGGAAATAGGAACACCGGCTTCTTAGATGGAAAAAAAGAGAGCATGAGAAGCGCGTGATCGGGGAGAAGAGGGATGTCACAACAGAAATCTGGTTCGTAAATTTTACTAAAACATACAAAAATCTCCCAAGGGTACCAGCCCCGAATCGAAGCCCGTAAAGACGATCAGGAGGACATCGTATTAGAACCGCAGTCGATGCTGAGAGTATGGAAAGACCACATCTCCAAATTATATAACGGCGATGACGAACGGAATTCCGCTGTAGAACCACTCAACCTCGGAAACGCAGATCAAAAATTCCTCCTACCCGACCTTGACGAAGTGAAAAAAGCTATATCTAAACTTAAGTCAAACAAAGCTGCTGGAGCTGACGGCATCGCTGCCGAGCTATACAAAGCAGCAGGCAATGACTTGGTACGGAGCATGCACCAACTCATCTGCAAAATATGGTCGGAAGAAAGCATGCCCGATGAGTGGAATCTCAGCATAGTGTGCCCGATACATAAGAAAGGAGGCCTTATAAACTGCGCCAACTACAGAGGCATCAGTCTCCTTAACATTGCGTATAAGATCCTCTCTGCCGTATTATGTGAACGTCTGAAGCCATTCGTCAACAACCTGATTGGTCCTTATCAGTGTGGTTTCAGACCAGGGAAGCCCACTATCGAGCAAATATTGACACTACGGCAGATCTTGTAAAAAAGCCAGGAACTTCAAATCGATACCCGCCATCTCTTTATAGATTTTAAAGCCGCGTATGAGAGAATATATAGGGAAGAGATCTACAGAGCAATATCTAGTTTAAGCATCATTGTCAAACTTATCCGATAGTGCACAATGACGATAGAGAATGCTTCATCAATGTCGGAAAAGATCTTACCGATTCATTTGATGTACAAAAAGGTTTTAGACAAGGAGATGCACTGTCATGCGACTTCTTCAACATCGTTTTGGAAACAATTGTTCAAAACTGAACCGTCAACACTAGAGGCACAATCTTCCAAAGGTCCATCCAATTACTCGGATACGCAGATGATATTGACATAATTGGAAGATCAAAGCGTGATGTCAGTGGAGCGTTTTTGAGCATTGCGACGGAAGCGAAGAAGATGGGTTTAGTGGTCAATGAGGGCAAGACGAAGTATATGCTGTCATCAAAAAAGGACACTGCCAAAAGACGTCTTGGAAAAAACGTCACCATGGACAGCTATAACTTTGGGGTAGTTAAGAACTTTGTCTACCTAGGCACCGCTATTACACAGACAACGACACCAGCGCTGAAATCAAACGAAGAATAACTCTTGCAAATCGCTGCTTCCTTGGACTTAGAACGCAATTGAGAAGTAAAGTTCTCTCTCGAGCATGTAAAATCACCATCTATAAGACACTCATCATCCCGGTTCTCATTTATGGCGCTGAGGCCTGGACCCTATCAAAGAAACATGAGAGCGTCTTAGGATGCTTCGAGAGAAAAATTCTTCGTGTGATTTTTGGTCCCGTACGCATAGATGGAGAATGGAGGAGAAGATATAACGACGAACTGTCGGGCTCCAGCCCGGAATGTCTTCGAATCCAATCCCGAGGACGGCGCAGTAGAGGAAGACCGCAACTCGGGTGGCGCACCCAGGTGAAAGAGGACCTCAACCAACTTGGCGTGCGAAACTGGAGATAGCTAGCTAGGGACCGAGTTGGCTGGAGACGCATATTGGTTAAGGCCCAGGTCCGCCCCGGACTGTAGCGCCACTTAATTAAGCAAGTAAGTAAGTATATAAACAATTAACGTTGGAATTTTGATAAGAAACTCAAACCCATTTTTGAGTATGAAATGTTTGACTGTTAACAGTCGAATTGTTTGTTCCCTATGAGCTCATATTTTATGGGTTCCCGATTTATTCGAGAAAATATGCGTCAAGACAAGGTGTAATGGTCATCTTCTAATGAGCCCAACCATTACATCGGGGCGAAACGCATATTTGAACACCATGCTGGTTTATTTTTATATTAATTTTTCATGATTTTAAATCATATTTATTAAATCATTTTTGGGATATTGAATTTAAGAAAAAAAAAATATGCAAACATTTTTTAGACAATATAAGATTTTTTTGATTCAGTTCATCAGTTCCTGAGAAAATTAAAAAACTAAAACAACGATCTTCAAGTAGGATCTAACTACGGGTAGAATTTTGATAACTCTTGTGTACCTCAAAGGCATGTTCGTAGAGTATGATACGAAGTTTCTTTGTTTAACATTTTTAACTTCCCATAGGAAGTTATTGTAATTTATCCGATTTGTCGAATTAAAAATGTTGACGATTCAAGGTCCCTAGAGTCGAAATAAAAGATTTTTAGGGAGATGTCTGTGCGTGCGTTTGTACGTCCGTACGTTCGCGACGTTTTTTCGTCGTCCATAGCTCAAGAACCAGAAGAGAGATCGACTTCAAATTAATTTTAAAGAGATAATAGTCCAGAAAGCTGGAGAAAGGACTCTCAAGAAAAATGCATAGATTTTATATCCAAAATAAATTTCTGAAACGAAAAATAACGTTTTTAACATCTGATAAATTTTTGGGAAAAATCGAATTGACTTTTACAAAATATAAAACCTAAACCAAAAATCAGTACTTGGTAAAAATTTACTTTAGATCCAAAAAGCTTTCCAAAATTCTAAGAAATATTGTATTTGAAATATTGTTTTCATTTTTTTTTATAAATTTCCAACAGCCCATATTTTCATAAAAAAATAAAATCTACAGAAAAAGTATGCAATTTTGGTAAAAACTGATTTTCGGTTCAATATCTCTCAAATTAATTTCATTCATCCAGTTTGTAATCATTTAAGAAATGCTACTAAAATTGCTAAAAATTAGTTTTCGATTAAAAATCTATTTAACAAAACTAGATTTTCAAAATAAACTATTTCCTTATATGAAAAATATTGTTGGTTATTTTAAAATTTTAAGAATAATTCAACTGACAACTTTTTTAACACAACACGAAAACTTACAAGCTTTTAAGCAAGACAAATCTAAGCCTCTTTTTTTAGTTTTTGCTTCAGTTTTTGGGATTTCGTATTCTATCTGGATCCAAATTTATTTAACACAAAAACGCGACAGAATTGAAACAATATTTTTGTAAAAAAGAACGATGAATTTTGTATGTCATAAAGTTGTCATAGGCAAATATATAAACACTCCTAAGGCCTTGAGTTTTATGAGTTTTTTCACACTAACGCAACAAAAATGTGTGTTTTCAATTGGTATACAACATTTTGGGGCGACTTCGTATTACTACAACCTTTCGGAATAAAAATTAAAAATTATCTTAGAAAAACTTAAAAAAAGACTATGATAAGGTAATTCAAAAAATATAAATAAGACTAATTCTGTTTTTTTTTTTTTTTTGTTCAGTATTCTTCGCCTCATTGTAAACTTGTTTCTAATTTATTTATTAAACTTAATAAAAATAGAGTAATTTTTAATTGCGACATATAGGAACTATATGGCAAGTTTTGCATTCGTGCAAAATTTCGAACTCGAAATTTTAATCAAACATGATATTGCGATATTGCGAAATTTTAATCAAACATGATCTGTTTTGTCTGTCTGTCCACGCTCCTACAGCCTAAGCCATTTGGTCGATTGAGTTCAAATTTGGGAGTTAAGGTTTTGAACAGATTCGCGTTAGGCGTTTTTTTCATTTTTTTTTTTAAGATCAAAACTAACAGTGACCCTCATACAATTTGTTTGGTCAAAAAATGAAAATTCGAATTTTCTCAAAAACAAACCGATAGATTTTTTTTTAATTTTCTCTAAAATTTTATTTTTTAAGATGGCTTCTTTAAATTAGAAAAACATATATTTAAGGAATGGTACCGCTCATAGAACCGATATTTCTCAGCAATTTATGAACTGATTGATATTGCCTTAAAAATATTTGATTATCAAAAGTGCAATTTTTTATTGTTTGGATTTTTAAAAAAAAATATTGAATTTTTCTTTTCGAAATTATATATCTCAAAAACGGGTGAACATTTTTTTACGAAATTCAAATGTGGAGTGTACATTTTTAATCCATAAATAACTGCATACCAAAAATATTTTTAGAACAAAATTGAAAAATTTTATATATAAAAATTTAATTTAAAAAAAAAAACCGTTTTAACGATTTTCAAAAAAAAAATTGAAAAATCAAGGGTTTTTTGGTTTATAAAATTGCATTTAAATTTTTGAAGACTCATTTATCTTTCAGGTTAAATTTTGAATCTTAAAATAGTTTTTTTACTGCCTCTTGCTAGGAATTGACAAATCCTTCAAGAGTAATGCTTGTCATGAAAAAGTGCTTTCTCAAAACTAGCCGTTCGGATTCGGCCTAAAATTGTAGGTCCCTTCCATTCCTGACAACAGTACTCGCACACAGGAATGGTTGAGAGTTGTAAGTCACTAGGCCCTGGTTCACAACGGACTGTTGCGGTACCCCATTTTTGATTTCAAATTTTTGAAAAGATATTTAAGTCGAAAATCAATTTATTCCAACTTTTGTGAAATTTCTTTTAGGTTTTTAATTTTTTGTACAAAAACTGTCAAATCGATTTTTTCCAAATTTTACTGAATATTAACAACAATATTTTTTGAAAGATAAAAGTAGTTTAAAGCCAATATCTACAATTTTTGAAAAGATATTTGAGTCGAAAATCTATTTTTACCAACTTTTATATATTTTTTTCATATAGGTTTTTATTTTTTATAAAAAAACTGTCAATTCGATTTTAATCAAAATATTTCAGATATTAATATCATTTAAGATGAAATAAGTTTGAAGCCTAAATTTCAAGTTTTTAAAAAGATATTTGAATCGATATTCAATTTTTGAAATTTTCATTTTTTGAATTAAATACACAATTTTATTTAAAATTAAAGAGAACATATTTTTGAAAATCAATATGAATTAAAAAAAATAAATACAAAACACGTAATAATAATATTAATATTTATACCAATACAACATTTTTTTTGGAGCACCTTGTACCTTAAAAGCGCCCATATGCCATGGTACAGTGATTCAAGCGGTTAATAGATAAACTAATTGATGTTATGAATAAAAGCATTCAAATGTTTGACAAGAACCTTTAATTTAAAACAATGTGTCGGTAATGTAGTGTAACAATATAAAGTTCGATGATGCAGTCCATAGAGCTTTTAACTTAGGACTTTTTTTAGGTTAAGTTTTGTATATGCAAGCCATAGTACAGTACTTTCATGAGTAGAAACTTTTACCACAGATAAAATATTTATTATCTGTGCTTTTACGGTGGCTACTTTCCGCATAATTGGCGTTGGTGTCGTTAAGTGAAGAGGTCCACGAGAGGAAAATATTATTTTCGTTTTCAAAATTACTATTCATAATGATGCGTGTTGTTTTTATTTTGTATATCAATCCTTCCTTGTTCGGAGCAAATAACTGGAAACAGTCAGAAGTCACGTCCATTAGCAGATAATGTTTAGGAACCGTTCGTTATGGTATTTTTTGACGCTTTCGAGCGTTTCCATGAGTCTATGACTATTTTATCAATTCTTTGCGGGGAAATAGCTGTTAACCTACCGAATATAGTAGAAGTAGAATCATAGAGGAAATATATTATCTAGAGTCCCGACCGGTACCCGTCCTACCTGAAACACCCTCAAATTTTATTCGAGGTGAACTCTCTCAAATTCCCTATCGGTGAATATATGTGAGTGGTGAAAAAAAGCAAAATGGGGGATTTCCCTTATAAAGAAATGTATGGAAATTTTGTGACCTGTCAAAAATTACAATCAATTTTGCAAAACAAAACAATGGGTTTCGGATTTTAAGAGTAAGTATTTGTTAATTGTTCTGATTTTTAATATAATTTGATATTTTTCAGACCAAAAATCTTTATAATGAAGAGAGGATATACAAGTTCACTTAATTAAATAAAAAGTAAGTCAAATTGAAGTGAAGGAGGTACAACAATAATCGATTTATTTTATGGTCTGTCTTTTCATTTTAGATGCTGCCAATAACATACTATAATGCAGGAAGCATTTTCCTTGAAGAAATCTGGGAGACAAAGCAACAAGGTGCTGATTTGCAGGCAAGTTTTGTGTATATTATATTTCTCTTAAAAAATAATATTAATGTTTTTAACGACAGATACAGATTGTGTTCTCAATGTCCATAGCTGCCGCAGGTGTTTACGGTGGAGGTGTCGCCATCAAAAACCATCAGCAAAAACACCACCAAGTCAATGATACAAGTACAAGAGGAAGTTTTGCCATGCAATAGTCGACCGCTAACGCCCTTTTCGATCAATTTCGTAAGTACGTATCGAAACAGTCATATCGTTGCCAACTAGCTTAATCCTCATCTTCTAGGTGGAAGGAGTACTACCAGAGACGCAAGAAAAGCAAGAATACAATCCAAAAAGTTTCAGCCTTGACTGTATATTAAGTGAATTCAATTCAAACACTAAGGATTGCACTGGCTTAATAATAAACCATAAAAACAAGAATACAATCGCAGTAATACTCAAAAAAATTTCCAACCGTGACTGTACGTGAGTTTAAATTTTAAATCTACAACAAATCCATTTAGTTTGGTCCTAAGAATCGCACTGGCTTAACGGTGGCAATCATTCGGAGGCAAATGAGCTGGCCCGACAAGAATCCCCAAGAAGCCAAACAGATTCAGATCAGTCTCTCGGCAGCTACTGACGATGTCGGCGAGTTGAATCCATCGATTTTCACACAGAAAATCAACATCAAAAAAGCAAGTCAACTTCCATTTCAGATTTCCTTATATAATGAAAATTAATTTCTTTATAGTCACTACTCCTAGCGGAAGCGATCTCTGCGTTGTCGACAATGCGAACCCAATGTCATCAAGCCGGAATACCAACCGGGGCTCTTGCATTGCAACAGTGTGCGAACATCAGTGTAAATGCGAGGCAGCGGCTACTGCTGCCGCCGAAGCTGACACCGCCTACATAGAAGAGGTAGGTGATACGAATGCCGTTTTAGAAGGAACTTGTTGCGACAATTATAGTACCACCTAAATGACGGGAGTCGAAAATCATTGGTAAGCCTTCTTAAAAAATGAAATACAAAATAATCTGAGCAGTTTTGTATGTACTATTTTAGAATTCCCTGCAATTTTAAGAAACTTAAAGGCTGACAAAAAGAAGCTGAATTAAAGGAATTCTTAATGCCTATTGAATCACAAAAGCTTCTGTTTAGAAGTAACTGGCATCGATACAAGAATGCCCCTACCAATTGCCCTAATGATGTTCCAAGAGTTGCTGCGCAAATAGTAGCGAGCCGGCAACCTTCACGTAGTGAGAATATCCGATTGGAATTTGCCTCGTAAAAGAATGATGGCAAGAATACTTCAAAGTAAGTTCCAATTAACAACAAAACTCAAAGGCACTAATTGATGTTTTTCTTTTTCAGCTACAAATCAAAATGAAGCTTAGTCGATTTGACTTCTGCCATTCGGTTGATTTGACGATATGCTAAGAATCTTTCCATGATTAGTAAAGATTCGTCGTGGAGTACTTAGTTTTTAAGTGAAGTTTTAATTTTTTCAAAATTGTATGTAATTGGGTATAATTTTTGTTTTTAAAATTCAATTTCATTATAGATTATAGGTTTTATAATGTATATTACAGCTCCCAAATTGAGTGAAATTAAATCTAAGTATAAATTGAAAATAAAGTGAAATTGTTTTCAGGGTTCTATCATTATATGAAATTGTATATTAAAAAAACATTTTGATTGACTGTTATAAATTGTATAATTTATTTTGTTTCCTTCTTTAAATTGTTTTAATTTTATTTAGTTCTTTTAATAAAATAAACAAACAAATTATGAGTATTGTATTCATTTCTACAGTTTTGCAATTTCGAAGTTTAAAAGCAAAAGTATGATGTAAAAAAGTTGTATGCTGACAAATGCATCTAATTCAATAGATATTGGCGATAGGGCGTAAGTAACGAAAATTAAAATACAATTTTTTTGCTATGTTTTAAGATTTTTATCGTATTACCGGATTAATAAAAACGATTTCGAATGTTTTACGAAAGGGTTGCGCGGTATCTTGAGAGATTTGCGATTCGTTTTGGAAGGTACTTTTCAAAGATCGGCTGCGAAAGACTGATGTTGCTATATATTGAAAGTTTTGCCATGTGTCTTTAAAGTTTAAAAGAGTTTCGTGAAATTGGATAGCCTCTAAAAGCCGTATATGTGTTACGAGTATGTCATAAAGCTATAATAAAATTAGTTTTGATATTTAAGGAAATATTATTTAAAAATGCGTTTTTTAATAACTTTCAGGCTTTGAAGGGGTTATTAAAATCTTTTATGTTTTGTTAAGTGCGAGCGTCAGGAAAATAGGGAAGGATTTGAGAAGATACCGTTGCACATTGGTCTTTAAATTTTGAAGGTCAATTATCAAAGTGGATTATTCCTTTTTTGTTTTTTGTTTCGTTTTCAGCAAATAATAATAAAAAAACAAATAAGCTGCTTTAAGTAGATTTTATTTTTTTTTTATTCATGTGGTCAATAGTATTAGTCAATCGTTTTTTTTTTGAGAGGATTAAGATATCCTGACTTCGAACCTCATTCGAAAACATGACGTATCTCTTAACTTTAAATTGCAAGATTATTTTGCAAAGTACATATCTTTGCTTTTAGCTCCAGCTCAAATCATTTTGCTATTTCACTTAGTTTTCGTAATTTCTTATTATTTATGAAAGACTCATAAGTCTGCATTTGACTTTACCTGAAGTTTTGAAAAAAACTAGATTGTAATTTTTTTGTGGTTATAAATAATAAATACTTCGTTTAATTTTTGATGCTGATTACGAAAACCAACAATAATGAGGTTCTAGTGATAAAACAATATAAGCATTTCCACACTACCCATGAGGTATGCTTTTCAGTGCGTTAACCGATTTTTTGATAAGGTGTTCGGTTTCCCCGGTAGGCCTATTGCACCATGCTTGAAGAAATAAATATTAATACTTTTTATAAATACTAGAATTAAAAGGTAATAAAAACAATAAAATAAATAAATAAATAAAAAAATAAAATCACAGGTCAAAAAAAATTACAAATGCATTATTGTGAGCATTTTGTTCCTGAAATTAGGTTCTTTAATTCTTAAATTTATTATTCTTATAACAAAATGTATTCTAACTCTTATAAAAAATCTAAGAAGAAAATTTGGGTCAAAGTTTTCGCAGCAAGAATAATGGGGATCAAACTGTAGAGCTTGAAAAAAGTATTCTGCAACTCCTTTCATATGACACAGACTGGAAAAATGTTCTACAAACACATTGTCCAGATGTCTTATGTATTCCACAAACTCGGTGGGCGGAGCAACGAGGTTCCGGTTGTGGAATTGTTTTTGAGACGAAAAATACAAACTATCCGACTGGACGGAATCTGAAACTATTGGTAACTCATAAGGACAAGTATGATTTTGAAAGCATTTTCGATATAGCCAGCCACAAACATAAACAAAACTGTTTTCATTAATGAACTCATCTCCACTTATGTCGTTAGATAACACAATCCGTGAAATGCTATCTGGATCACCATCTTGCTCATAATGCAACCAATCTATATCTCCCCTTAAATTTTTACGCGAACTAAATATTTCATTTAAGCTACTATCCTCTTCTACACTACAATTGCCCCTTCTAACAATTTTAAGGTATTGAATACCGCAAATTTTCTGAAAAGCGCTTTGGAAATCTTGACAACTAGGTCGGGAATTATTTCCGTTAGCGCACCTAATCTTACCGAAAAAATTTTCTAAACAATCCTGATTTAAATGCCGAGTGAGTAAAAACTCAAAACCGGATGAGGTAAGATGTTCCCAAAGTGAGCGAAGGGATTGAATATTAAGAATCCAGCCTTTTATAAAGGAAAACTTATTGGTCACATCTTTGCCGCCTAAATCATTGCTAATTACGCGAATGGATTTAAGAAGTGAATCGGCAAACCTCAGAAATTCTTTTTGATTGTCACTACCTGTGAATCCTGCCTGCTTCTCTTGTTGCGCTGTTTTTACGGAAGAATTAAAGAGGTCAAAAAGATCTCCGAAAAATAAAACAAGGTCTGAAGTGTAAAGCATAGTTTTAGTGACATGACCAAACTTTGAAAGTGTTTTAAATGCAGCATGAACTGTATTGCTAAAAACCTGCGTTGCAAGACGAACTTTCATTTTTTGCAAATTATTTGGCCTTATATGGTCTTGAGTCAACCTGGGACATAATTGGAATTCATTTGCACAGTCGACATCGTACAAATAGATTATATCGTTCCATGATGCTCTCTCCTGTTCTGCAAAAATGATATCATTTTGAAGAAGACAGTTTCGAGCACTCTTTAGTAGATGCGGGACATCATAAAAAAAGAATATCTTGGAACAGTTGACTTCAAAATAAGGCTTTTCGGGGCTGATGTCTAGCACCCTGGCCAAGCCTCTGAAGTTCGACCCCTGGTCGCAAACAAATTGCACGGGACATAAATTATTGTCTTGCAACGCATTGATAGCTTTGAACAGAAGTTTTTTTAAAACGGACGGAGGACAACTATTCCTAACAAAGTAATACGCAAGAGGATGTTTCCATCTTTTTGCTATACCTTGGACCATAATAACTAAAACACTAGTTGCTGGGAAGGCTGAACGCGATTCGTCATCGCCAAAATCTTCTAAACCTACAACTAAATCGCTTTTCCTATTGTAGTCAAAATGAGTTTTTAGGGACATTTCGTCAGCTGAGATGGAACAATATTTGTAAATGTCTGGAAGCTGACTCTCACTCATTTTAAGCACTAAGCTTTTGACATTAAAATCTATATTACCTGGAGTTTTAGGCCAGGTTGAAATAAAATCCCTAAGAGTTGTTTCGGATGGAAGATCCAACAACGGCTTTAAGAACCTATGTGCAACAGGAGAAATAAAAAGAATTGAAAGCGCTAGCATTTTTAACTCTATACTATACCTACGTCCCTGAGGAGGCCTGTCAAAATTCCTTAAACTGTTCTCTACTATTAACCTAACATCCGTTGGCAATTTTTCCAAAGATAACGCGGAAGACTCAACTTTTTTTTTTAATTTTTCAATTTCTAATTTCAAGGACAAAAGCTCACAGTCCTTAGACCGGATATTTTTGTCATGGTCTACTTGCATCTGCCTAATTTTTTGCTTCAGTTTTAAATTTGATTTTCTCAATATTACCTTTTTCGGCGTGTTGTTTCTCAACACAGGGCATGTTTGGGTTGAAAAGTCCTGGGTCCCAAAAGATATGCTATGGTAGCCAATATCTTCCAGGCCATCCTTTTCTTCCGCAACCACATCAGCAGATGAATCTTGGGCAACGAAATCTGGCACAGCCCATAAGGGCAAACGCTTTCTATTTTCAAATGAAAAATGCTTATTGCACACCCTTTGAGATTTCTTCAGCTGTGCCAGATTGAGCCTAACCCTCCATATTTCTCTGCTATTTTTATTCGAGAAAGTTACAAATTAAAATTCTATATTTGCAATAAAAAATGTTATTTATCAATTTATATTGAATAATATCATTTATTTAAACCGGATTTATTGTCTTATTTACTAAAATTATTCTAGTTTAATTATACTAATTAAAATTACTTATCTAATATGTCTTAAAGACTAAGAGATTATTCTTTTTTTATTTATTTCTTATATTAAAATACATTTAAATTGATTAACTTTTTAATTAAAACTAACGCGAGACGATATAGTGAATTAAAATTAAAAAACTTAATGTAAACTATAACTAAGACTTATTTTATTATCCTTTACCGTCTACCAAGTGAAAGAAAACGCTCAGCTTATCACGAAAACTGTATATGCAAACGAAATTCGCAAGGTCGATTTATTAAAAAAAATAAAAAAGATATAAAAAATATGTTTGTTTCTAGCAAATATATTAAGACAATTATATTAAAAATAAATATCTACCTTGCATCATCCTGCGGGCATCTATGAAGAGATGTAAAGTTCTTGCATTTAAGAACACACACTTTCTTTGGCGTAGAACATGCTGCTTGGCTGGCGTCAATAGGGAGTTCATTTTCACAGCTTATGTTCCGCTGTTTCGTCACTAAAACAAAAACAAATAAATTTCATAATTTTTAACTAATATGAAGCTAAATTTTTATTTAAGTAAATTTTGATTTATAAAAAAAACTATGTGTGAATTTTTTTAAGTTTATACAAATTTGTACTATAACATTGAAATGAAGTCGATCGTTATTGGTTCGAGAGATATTTTAGTTTGACTATTTTTTGTTCTAAGTTATTGGTACTATATTGAGAAAACTACCCATTAGATTTTTAAAAGCCCCTTTTGTATGTAGCGATCAATTTCAATTCCACAAATCGAATTCCTTAAGACATTTTAAAGTAAAATTTAAAAACAAAAAGTGTAGACAACAAATAAATTTACTATTAAATACTTTGGTCTTAAGTCATTAATACTTACATATGTCATCAGTTTCCATATCCATGATGTAGAATATTCTAAAAAAGAAATTTTAGTAATTATTTCCACTAGTTTTCTGTTTAGTATTAATCAAAAATAATAACTTACATACATATAGTATGTACATACAAATGCTAATCTCCATAAATATCACATTGTCCCAACAACATTTCAAATCTGTTGTCGAACAATGTACTACCTACTTTTTTCAAAATTATATCTCAAATAGCTTTTTTTCTAAAGTAATGGAACACAAACATTGTCAAATTCTGTTGACTTTCATAATTTTTAGTTTTTATTTGTTATGTGATTTTAAATATAATAAATATAACATATTAGTGTTTTTAATGGAATTTTAATGATGCACATACAAGCTAGCTTGAAATATTTGGTTCCCTTCTTTGTGATGAGCAGTTTCAAAAAATCGTTTGGGAGGGACTCTTGCGTCGAGTACATACTCGTACATACAAAGTAGAAGCTGCAACTAAATACAAAAATTAAGGTTTATTTCCTTTGAATAAAAGTGCTACTGTTTTGAAACAATTACCTCTTGCCGAATTAATTCACATTTCAATTGAATTTTGAATTGATTGAATTCAATTAGAGTATTGATTCTAAATTATGGATCGTCTCACCTGCAAAAAAAAAAAATTTCCAAGTAAATGCAATACTATTTTATTCAAATTTGTACATACCTCATGTTTTTAAACAACTTTTTAATTAAACATGGATGTTTTTCGTCGTGGTCTATTTTTTATACGCGGGAACTTTGCACAAATAGAACATATCATGTTATATGTAGGTACATGGTTATATTATGGGGATATGATATAGGTAGGTATTCCAGTTTAATTCCCGAAATTCAGCTGAAAAATGTTAAAATTTTATGGAGCAAGATTTCATTAGAATGTCCTTAAAATCAAAAGAATTGTTTAGATTTTATTGAAATATCCATGAAATATTATTACACAAACTAGAACTCAAAACTTTTTTCAGGGGAATAGCAAATTGGCCACAATCGAATCATAATTTTTATTTCTATAAAATAGCTAGATATATTTAAAAACCAACTTACCTGTAAATAGAGAAAGAAATACTTCAAGAAGAAAATTAGTATGTATTTATAATTTTTAAATATTGAATTTATTATTTGTATTAATTTATATTTTATTTAAACTTTTCTGGTAGTCTAGACACTTTTTCTTGTTGATCACAATCAAAAAAATTGTTTTTTTTTATTTTTGTAGAATTGTCAAAATACTCACCTCGCTGCTAATCTGTCATAACTTGACATAAATCAAATTGAGAAACGTTCGCATTACAGTTCTAGGGTGCGCTTATACTTTCAGCACGATTTTTTCTGTTTTTAGCGAAATTTTTCATAAAAACAATAGAATTTGTGTGCCAAAAGCTGTCAAATATTATTTTTAGCACAATTTTCACTAAAAAGAAGTTGTAAAATTCATTTTTCTAAAAATATTGCATTCATTTTTCAATTTTTGAATTCAACGAATTTCTTTTTTGAGCGGCTGAGTTCACCTCACATTGTTTTCCCCCTAATTGTGCAAACTTCACCAAAAGCCCATAACAACTACATAGAATCTGAATTTTCCCATAAGAAATGCACGGGAGAACTAACACATGCTTATGCTAACGGGCAAAATTCTCTAAATTTAGTTTGTAGGCCGAAAGAGAGCAAACCCATTAAGTCGGGACTCTATAGTTTGTCCGATAAAAATTGGCAGTACAGGCCTTATGGGAGAGCTTTTTAAAAATCAGTGGCGCGCTATTTTCTACACCATACCCAATTGAAGGAAACTCCTTTAAAAAGTTTAATAAAACACCCATGAATTTTCGATGGCATCCAACGTAGATCCCACAACGACCTACCTGGCACACACTTGAGCATGCACTGATCGTTCTCTGCTGCTTTTCAACCCTCATTAAATCACACACATTCAGAGTTGCCTTTTTCAATTTCTTAACTCACTTCGTATTTTTTTCTTACTTTTTCAATGGGTTTCTGTTGAGGAGCTTTTGCTTTGAGAGCTTTTTTAAAAGTTCTTAACGATGAGTGTTATCGTGTTGTGTTTTGACTTTTGCATTTCTTTTAAAGTTCTGGAAATCAGTTAAAATGCAGTTATAAAAATCAAAGCCATTTTATTTGAGGAAGTATATTATTTGCGTAGATTCTTGTGCCGGGCGGTAGGTTTGTTCATTTTGCGAGTTATTTTTGTGCATTATTGTAATAATTTTGTTGTGCTGTTGTTGTTCTATTGTTGTGTGGTTTGTTTTTTAGTGTTGTGCCTTTGTTGTTTTGTTTGTATATTATCTTTATGATTTTGTGGTGTTGTTTGTATTTTATTGTTGTGTTTTTGTTGTGCAAATTAAAAATGGCTTCAACATCAACAGGCTCAAAGGACTTGAGTGCCGACAAAAAAAAGAAATAGTTGAGGCGACAAAAGCTATTTGTAAGAACCTGCAAAGCAAAACCGAGGCTGTAAAGCAGGTTGTTGCTATTTTTTCTGTATCTGAACGAAAAGTATACAGACTTCTGAAGGAAAACAGCACCAAAGGCCACAACTCACCACCAAAAAAGAAAAAACAATCTGGTCGCAAAATTAAAATTGATGATTTTGATAAATGTGCAATTAGACAAATAGTTCACCAATTTTTTTCAAATAATGAATTACCGACGCTTGACAAAATACTGAATGAGGTAAAACTTAATGTCAACATCAACAAAATCAGCAGGTCTTACTTGCACACGATTTTGACAAAAAATCTTGGCTTTAAGTTTGCCAGTCGCCAGCGAAAAAGTGTATTATTAGAAAGAAATATTTCATTTCATTTATTTCATTTTCATATATAATTATGAACGAAATGAAATTTCAATGTAAAAAAGAAGAATGGTAGCCCTGCAGTTATTTTGTTTAGCTTTTTCAAATTCAAAATGCGCATTACGGCAACCCTGTAAAAGTTTTTTTGAGAAAGGTACTTATGCGTAGGAAAAGAGTGCGAACGAGATGCACATATCCCTATCTTCCCTGTACTGCCAATTTTTATCGGACAGACGATAGATAATATATTTCCTCTATGAGTAGAATAATCAAGCCAAGAAAGCGCCCGCAAGGGAAACCAAAATAGCCTTGTGAGTAAAAAAGATATGTGAATATGAAATTCATTAAAAAGCTCTTCATTTTGACAGTTTCTACATTTTGTCTCTATTCGTTCAAACTTTAAAAGTTTTTGCTCTCGATTTTCCAATTTTTTTTTTTGTTGTATCAGCTAATTACATTTCTTAGGTCATTTTATTAAGGTTATTTGTGGGACATTGGTAGTCCTTAAAGATTTTGTTTTGAAGCTTTCTTAGTGCTTGGAAATGTGATATCAAACAATTTAAGAAAAGCTCTTTAAGCCTTCATAAGTAATAAAATGTTTAAATGCTTCAGACTTAAATATTTTACCGAAGCTTTATTTTTGTATTTGAAAAAGCTTTGTATTCAATCAAAAATTAATAAGAATGAGTTATTTGGTAAAATCAAATATGATGGATATAATTTTATAAATTTGCTTGTGGCTTTTCATTCTTCACCAAAAAACTGAGAATGACTGAAGATGACTGAGGATGACTGAGGATGACTGAGGATGACTGAGGATGACTGAGGATGAATGAGGATGACTGAGGATGACTAAGAATGACTGAGGATGACTGAGGATGACTGAGGATGAATGAGGATGACTGAGGATGACTAAGGATGACTGAGGATGACTGATGATAACTGAGGATGACTGAGGATGACTGAGGATGACTGAGGATGACTGAGGATGACTGAGGATGACTGAGGATGACTGAGGATGACTGAGGAAGACTGAGGATGACTGAGGATGACTAAGGATGACTGAGGGTGACTGAGGATGACTGAGGATGACTGAGGATGACTGAGGATGACTGAGAATGACTGAGGATGACTGAGGATGAATGAGGATGACTGAGGATGACTGAGGATGAATGAGGATGACTGAGGATGACTAAGAATGACTGAGGGTGACTGAGGATGGCTTAGGATGATTGAGGATGACTGAGGATGACTGAGGATGACTGAGGATGAATGAGGATGACTGAGGATGACTAAGAATGACTGAGGGTGACTGAGGATGGCTTAGGATGATTGAGGATGACTGAGGATGACTGAGGATGACTGAGGATGACTGAGGATGACTGAGGATGACTGAGGATGACTGAGGATGACTGAGAATGACTGAGGATGACTGAGGATGAATGAGGATGACTGAGGATGACTGAGGATGACTGAGGATGACTGAGGATGACTGAGGATGACTGAGGATGACTGAGGATGACTGAGGAAGACTGAGGATGACTGAGGATGACTAAGGATGACTGAGGGTGACTGAGGATGACTGAGGATGACTGAGGATGACTGAGGATGACTGAGAATGACTGAGGATGACTGAGGATGAATGAGGATGACTGAGGATGACTGAGAATGAATGAGGATGACTGAGGATGACTAAGGATGACTGAGGATGACTAAGAATGACTGAGGATGGCTTAGGATGATTGAGGATGACTGAGGATGACTGAGGATGACTGAGGATGACTGAGGATGACTGAGGATGACTGAGGATGACTGAGGATGACTGAGAATGACTGAGGATGACTGAGGATGAATGAGGATGACTGAGGATGACTGAGGATGACTGAGGATGACTGAGGATGACTGAGGATGACTGAGGATGACTGAGGATGACTGAGGATGACTGAGGATGACTGAGGAAGACTGAGGATGACTGAGGATGACTAAGGATGACTGAGGGTGACTGAGGATGACTGAGGATGACTGAGGATGACTGAGGATGACTGAGAATGACTGAGGATGACTGAGGATGAATGAGGATGACTGAGGATGACTGAGAATGAATGAGGATGACTTAGGATGACTAAGGATGACTGAGGATGACTGAGGATGACTGAGGATGAATGAGGATGACTAAGGATGACTGAGGATGACTGATGATAACTGAGGATGACTGAGGATGACTGAGGATGACTGAGGATGACTGAGGATGACTGAGGATGACTGAGGATGACTGAGGATGACTGAGGATGACTGAGGATGACTGAGGATGACTGAGGATGACTGAGGATGACTGAGGATGACTGAGGATGACTGAGGATGACTGAGGATGACTGAGGATGACTAAGGATGACTGAGGATGAATGAGGATGACTGAGGATGACTAAGGATGACTGAGGATGACTGATGATAACTGAGGATGACTGAGGATGACTGAGGATGACTGAGGATGACTGAGGATGACTGAGGATGACTGAGGATGACTGAGGATGACTGAGAATGACTGAGGATGACTGAGGATGAATGAGGATGACTGAGGATGACTGAGGATGACTGAGGATGACTGAGGATGACTGAGGATGACTGAGGATGACTGAGGATGACTGAGGAAGACTGAGGATGACTGAGGATGACTAAGGATGACTGAGGGTGACTGAGGATGACTGAGGATGACTGAGGATGACTGAGGATGACTGAGAATGACTGAGGATGACTGAGGATGAATGAGGATGACTGAGGATGACTGAGAATGAATGAGGATGACTGAGGATGACTAAGGATGACTGAGGATGACTAAGAATGACTGAGGATGGCTTAGGATGATTGAGGATGACTGAGGATGACTGAGGATGACTGAGGATGACTGAGGATGACTGAGGATGACTGAGGATGACTGAGGATGACTGAGAATGACTGAGGATGACTGAGGATGAATGAGGATGACTGAGGATGACTGAGGATGACTGAGGATGACTGAGGATGACTGAGGATGACTGAGGATGACTGAGGATGACTGAGGATGACTGAGGATGACTGAGGATGACTGAGGAAGACTGAGGATGACTGAGGATGACTAAGGATGACTGAGGGTGACTGAGGATGACTGAGGATGACTGAGGATGACTGAGGATGACTGAGAATGACTGAGGATGACTGAGGATGAATGAGGATGACTGAGGATGACTGAGAATGAATGAGGATGACTTAGGATGACTAAGGATGACTGAGGATGACTGAGGATGACTGAGGATGAATGAGGATGACTAAGGATGACTGAGGATGACTGATGATAACTGAGGATGACTGAGGATGACTGAGGATGACTGAGGATGACTGAGGATGACTGAGGATGACTGAGGATGACTGAGGATGACTGAGGATGACTGAGGATGACTGAGGATGACTGAGGATGACTGAGGATGACTGAGGATGACTGAGGATGACTGAGGATGACTAAGGATGACTGAGGATGAATGAGGATGACTGAGGATGACTAAGGATGACTGAGGATGACTGATGATAACTGAGGATGACTGAGGATGACTGAGGATGACTGAGGATGACTGAGGATGACTGAGGATGACTGAGGATGACTGAGGATGACTGAGGATGACTGATGATGACTGAGGATGACTGAGGATGACTGAGAATGACTGAGGATGACTGAGAATGACAGAGGGTGACTGAGTATGACTGAGGATGAGGATGAATGAGAATGACTGAGGATGAAAGAGGATGACTGAATATGAATGAGGAAGACTGCGGATGACCAAGGATTGCTTGGAATTATTCAATTCAATTGAGCATGACTAATGGGTATATGTATTCAAGGGTAGTAAGATAGCGAAGTTCTTAATTCTTAATCTATGCAAAAGTTACCCTTTTGAGTTGTAGGAAAACATTAAGTTCAAATAGAAACGTTAAAGATGTAAAGATTGTATAATGAACTGCGTGCATGTAACGTAGATGTTTGAATTCGCACAATTTTATACTTTTTTCTAACGTAGGTATAATTAAATAATCTGAAAATACCTTTGTTCGCATTTCTGACATTTTCGAATAGGTAAGTACTTGTGTTTCATTAAATTAAAATGACTTTGCGTGCTTAAGTCATCATACATGCACTTGGGACTTTTCGTATTTATTATTTTAAACTTAAGTATAATAAAAATGAGTTCTTTTTTTAACAACAATGCACTCTAATATATTGAAGCAATAAAAAAGAACATTCTTTGTTCGACACTACAACACGCACTTATTTTGATGGTCATTATTTCTTGACCACATCAGGAAAATTATCTAACATGCGAGCTTTTATACCTACACATACTTACCTTATAATAAATTTAATGATTTCAATCAACGCATAGAATAAAAAAACCTATTTTTTCTTTTCAAAAACTCTCCTCTAAATTACCAAAGTATTATACCAAGTCCCCTTCCAGTTCTTAATATAAACCTCACATTACTCATAGTCATAACTCCTTTTATAAATTTGCACAATTAGAAATTCAATAAAAATATAAACACAATGCG
This sequence comes from Eupeodes corollae, assembly GCF_945859685.1. NCBI lineage: Eukaryota > Metazoa > Arthropoda > Insecta > Diptera > Syrphidae > Eupeodes > Eupeodes corollae. Next base: position 289,336,553 of record NC_079147.1, read on the forward strand.
TGTGTATCCAGCCAAACATATGCACAGAACATGCACAGTGGTTCATTTTGACAGAAAAGTTTTGAAGTTAATTTTTTAGAGTCGGAAATTTCGAGAATTTTGGATACAAATATGTCAATAGGATATACAGAAACATTTTTGAACACATTTTTTACCAAAAAATGAAGACGGTTCGGATACAAATCAACATTTAATTATTAAATACAAAATTCTTTGGAGTGTTTTCAGCGACGTCTAAGAGCAAAACAAAGAATTTGTAGCTAGCAAGTCCTTAAAATTTAGACAAGTACTTATGTATTTTCTGTTAATATTCGGCTTGAAATTATTTTTATACAAGAAATAAAAGCAAATCGCTCCACTGTATCTAGATTTGAATTTACGCGACAATGACAACAATCTATCTAATCATTCTTGCGAATAAAACTATGAGCTGTTAACGTCCTTTTAAACAAAGGACACACCACACATAAAGTAGAGATATACATTTTCCCATTACAGGACCTTATTGCAATTACCATACACCATTCAAGGGGATTAAAAACAAAGGAAGAGAGGAGGGGGGCAATAAGAAATTAACGATATGAGGGAGAGATAAAGTATCTTCGACTCCTCTTTTTCACACAAAAAGGAAATGCTATTACTAAACAATTTCCCAATGGGTCAATGGACTGACTTTAAACACCAAAGTCATTAAGGTATTCATATACGTTGATCTACCTACTTGGTCTACAAAAACAGGGTTAAGTGCAAATCATAAACTAAAAGCTTGCATCAGGAGTTTTTGCTGATGATTTTTTCTATTGGTGTTGTTGTTCATCCTTATTTTCAAGTGCTCGGAAATGTGGTAATGGCAAAGGCCGCGCAGCGGCGCGGCGGAGGCAGCAGCGTTGACGGCCGGCGGTGGCGGCGGCTAGCTTGTTCGTTGTCATTTTTGGTGTCCTTTGTGTTAGACCATCAGAGGGAAGCCTGTTCGAGCGCACAGTTGAAGACAGTCAAGGGCAACACCACATGGCGGACCGACGACCAACGACGTAAAGCAAGCAAACACAACAAAATTAAAGAATCCTTGATGTAGAAATGGGAGAGTTAGAAAAGTTTAAAAAAAAAACAATCCCCGCGTGCTTAAACCCTCACGCTTACCCGCATTCACTATCTGAGTGCATTAATTCATATTTTATTATAATTTATGAATGTGTGTTATCTTTTGCGAACTACTCTCTTTAGCAGTGTTGTTCCTTTTACCATCAGGACCTCGACCTCCACTCATACTCACTCTCACACTCCGCGCGCGTCCTTACTTCTGTCTCCTGGCGTAGGTACTATTTATGCATAGAATCATTCATCCCGCGCCGCCACCGAGTTATAATTTTTGCTCGTTTTGATATTGTTGGTTTAAAGGGGATGGAAGAGGGGGAGGGGGTGAGATATTCCTACAAATTGTTGTTTCTATGTTTGCTATTGCTGATGTTGACTTCAACGCCGAGCTGCTGGCTTGTGTTTTGTATAGAAGAGACGACGTTTTTCTATTTTTGTTGACTGCGGCTTTATGGCAGATTTTATATATGAAGTTAAGAAGCACGGAGCGGGCCACAGTGCGGGGCGGTGTACAATTTGAACTGAATAAATTAAATTATAGTAAGAAAGTCGAGCGAAATGCTATGCATAAATTAATTAGAATGCATATGCAAATGAGTGTGTTGGAGTGTGGTTTGAGTGTGTATAAGTTAGTACTGCTGGTGTTGCTAGTTGCTACTGCTGCTGCTGATGGTGGCCCTTTTTTTTGCGGACTCTTCTGATGGTGCATTTTGTGGTTACAGAACGCCACCACACTACCATGCCACCATCACCATCCCCATTACCATCATCGTCATCGTCCTTGTTCATATCGTCGTCAGCGGCGTTGTTGTTGTAACTGTTGTCGTCAAGTGCGATCTGCAAATGCGTTGGCAAAAGCCAGATAAAAACTATATATTCCATATGCAGAGGTGGTGTGTATGGGAGTAAAAAAGGATGAGAAATGTCTCAAAACAATTAAATGCAAACATAATTTGTTTAGAAATTATGGTGAAGAAGAATGTAATAAGTATGTAAGAAGAATGTGCGGATTTGCAGGATTGAAATAAATTGAGTTACTTTTTTAATAAAGGGGGAAATTCGTAAGGACGCATAATTAAGAAAAGGTCATAAGTATATTCTACATCGATTGAAGGAATATATTTAAACCATTTTACATCTCTGCTGTGTAAGTTATTCCTTACAAGCATCATTGCTTATAAAATTCTCACGTTGGGCGCCATTATTTAAAAAAAAAACGCGCAACGTTATTACTACTATTATTATGTAAAAATACAGTGAGAGGACTAGAAAAGTGAAAGCAGTAAGGTAAGGAGATGTCGGTGCATATTGGTTTTGAATTCCTGCATATTTCAAATGACTGGGAAAGGCAGAGTGTGCTAAGGAATTCCACATTTCGGCTAGTACGGCTAAACAACGAATCTCTTTACTGGACAGTATGCTCGAAGTTGGGCTCGAGGGTATATTGATGAGCATTCCCAGAAGCGCGAGTATTACGGTTGAACGATTATAGAGAAGCCATGCAGCTGGCTATTTCTCTAGTGCATAAACCGTTAAAACAAAGGTTAAAAAAAGGTGAGACACGACACAGCAATGTGGAAGTGACGTAAATGGTCCTATGACAGTCGCTTCTGCTCCCTTGTAGCATACACACGTGTTTTTCCGTAGAAGATTAGTAATTGTTTTTCTACTTTAATTGTGTTAAATCGCCTTAAAATAAAGTGTAATCGCGATCTTTTTCCTAACGATGTTGACTCTGATGAGTCAGACATTAATTTTATTGAGAGCAAAAAATCTCACATCCATGTCAAAGTCCAAAAAACAGTCTTCATCTAGCAGCAACTGCGCTGACAACAGTAAACTTGGTGGAGAAAATCCCTTCTTACCCCTTCAAGCTCTAATTGATGCTGATTAAAAAAGTCAAGCTGATGATGGCATGATCGAGCATGCTGAGGATGCTACTAAAAAAACATCAAACCCTAAACCCCTTCAATGTGCACTTCTAAGAAAATTAACAAATGTGCAAATTGTGGAGGTGATTACCAAATAACGGACCCACTGTGCCCTAGTCGACGAAGCTATGTGGAGTTTCGACAAAAAACGACAACTAAAACCCCTTTGATGAAAATAACCAATCAAGATTTTGTCAGAAGTGTTGCAGATTTTCCACCGTTGCGTAAGATTAATCTTGTAAACCATAAACACCAACAAGTACTTCTAGAAATGTTAATATAAATACTAACAATGTATAGATAGTACATCTAATATTCTTTAAGTGAAATTCAAATGCCTACTAACGATTTAGTCTCTAAATTAAGATTATGTAAAGATAAATTTGAACAGTTCAATGTTGTTAGTGAACTTGCCTTAAAATACTTAAACTATGGATCAAAGTAATGTAAAATTAATAACTTGGAATGCTATTGGTGTAAGGAAAAAAGCTAGGAATTTTTTTCTTTCATGATCCGAAATAAAATAGATATCGCTCTGGTTACTGAAACCTGGCTGAAACATAACCATTCTTTTTCTCATCCTATATATCTATGCTATCGGCTAGATAGGCAAAGTGAAAGAGGTGGCGGAGTAGCAATTGTTGTAAGAAAAGAAATTAAATTGAAGTTTTTACCTTCAACGGAAACAAAAGTTATTGAAGCGTTAGGGGTTGAAGTTTTCACCGGTAATAATCAACCATTTAAGATTGTATGTGCTTATTTTCCAGGTCGTGCCTCTGGTAATCGGACAAAATATCATCTAAGAAATGATTTTATTAAATTATCTGGTCCATTCATTGTGGGTGGTGACTTAATTGTCGTCACCAGTCTTGGGGTTGCCTCCGCGCAAATATATGGGGAAATATTTGACATGATTTACATTCAAACTATCCCTTTTCATTGTCGTATCCTTCTGATCCTACTTATCTCCCTAAAAAGGAAAGGACCAATCCTTATGTTCGTGATTTCTTTTTAACAAACTATTAAAATTTTATATCCCAACCTTAAGTTATAAATGATTTGTCGTCTGATCATCTGCCAGTAACTCTCGATCTTCTTACTAATGCAATTTTAAAAGAAAATATTGTATACAACTATAAAACTATGAATAAAAAGACTTTTAAAATAAAATTAAATACCTTAGCTGGTCCAACATTTTCAGAAATACAACTAACTTCCGATATTGATTCTATGATCTCTATTTTTACAAATGTTATCAAAGAAAGCGTTGAAGTCTTCCCTCTGTCACAGTTAAATCCAAACTACCAACATATATTCATGATACTATTTCGAAGCGGAACAAAGCCCGTAGAAACTGGTTGCGCTATAGGTTGCCAAGCTTATAGATTTCTTCATTGAAAAACATAGGAACTGAAAATGGAGCAAACTGCTTCAAGTTATGGACAAATGTTCTAAAAACAAAAATAAGCGAACACCCATTCCGGTTATCAAAGAAAATGATGTTAAAAACATAACATGTAGTCAAAAGGCAGAAGTTTCTTCTAGTCTATTTGCTTCCAATTTAAGAATTTCTTCAAACCTTAGTAACCCAGTCACATCTAATTTAGTTGAAGCTTCAGTAAATCTTCTTAATTCGCCTGTTGAAGATTTTCCTTCTTATTGGTTTGTTCAAGCTTAGGAAATTAAAAGCATAATAAAATTATCTCGTGTCCGAAAGACTCCTGGACCTGATGGCATTTCAAACTTATGTCTAGCCAACCTTCCTCTAGCAGATCTTAATTATCTAAGTCAAATAATCAACTCCTGCCTAAAGTTGCAATACTTTCCCCAAGCTTGGAAAGTTGTAAAATTAATCCCAATCCTGAAGCCTCGTAAGCCTCCTGATGATCCCTCTAGCTACCGTCCTATAAGCCTTTTGAGTAACCTTGCAAAGATTTTTGAAAAAGTTATCAAAAGAAAATTAACAAATTTCATTAATGAAAATTCATTGCTACCAAACCAACAATTTGGTCTTAGATTTGGGCATAATACCTGTCATCCATCTTAAGAATCACTAGACATATTATAAAATCAAACCTTTTTGCAAAAAATTCTACTGGCCTTGTGTTACTTGATTACTTGACATCGAATGTGCTTTTGATTGTGTCTGGCATGATGCTTTAATTCACAAAATGATAAACTTTTATTTTCCCATGTCCTTAACGGCATTAATTCGAAACTTTTTGATACCGCTATATACAGCTCGAATGAACTTCCTCTTGATATTTGTACGAATCTTCAACAAGGCCTACACACTTCTAGTTCATATTTCCATAAATGGAAAATTAAAATAAACGAATCAAAACTCAATCTATGTTCTTTACACGTAGAAGACATCCTAGATTTCTACCTAACAATCCGCTTCATTTAAACGGTTGTAGTATCCCTTGGGCAGATAATGTTAAGTTCCTTGGCATCACCTTAGAAAAAAACCCTCATTTATAACAACCACATGGGTAATGTGTTAAACAAAACTGGTTTATAAAAGGGTATAATATTTTAATCAAATATTATACCCTTTTATAAACCAAAGCCCTACACTAAGCTTGGAAAATAAGCTTATAATGTATAAAGTATTATTTCAGACCCTTATTGTCTATGGTGCCCCGGTTTGGTATAAATGCGCGTAATCATTTTAAAATATTACAAATTATGCAAAATAAAATTCTGAAAATGATTCTAGGCCTACCGTGGCATTTCTCCACCTCTGACATGTCAAACGTTGATTTTGTCTTAGATAAATTAAACTCCCTAGCAAACAAGTTTTTTGATAGATGTTCATTTTCTGATAATCCTATTATAGGTGAGCTTTTGCCTGACTAGTTTGTAAGTATTGTATTTTATCTAATTGTAAGTTTATTTAATAAACTTAAGCTTTCCCAAATACACATGTCAAAAATTATATCCTTTTGTAAACCTATTTAATTAATATTGAAGCTAAATAAGCATTTGCTTTTGCGCTTAAATTTAATATCCTAACTGTTGTGTGTATACTAACCTTCTAATTAATGAAATAAGTAAATAATAAAAAAAAAGATCCTATTATGGTTTTATCACTATTCAAACTAAATGCTCTAAGTTCAATACGAGCATCAGCCTAGGCATCAAAGTTTTGGACGTAAATAAATCTTATATCAGGTTTTACAATAAAAGCGCTACAAAATAAAAAAAATTAGGTGGATATTGAAATTCTTGATTCCTGTGAAAGTACGATTGATTCTATTATCAAGGAACTCGATTTCTTTTGCATGGCCACCAGGGCACGCTTGCAGATGCAGAAGAACCCAAATTCTACAATTTTCAAGCATAAAATCGGCAGATACTGTAATTTCAATTTCGATATTCGTACGAAGTTCATCAATCGCTGGCTTGTTGGCATAGACCTTAGACTTTACGTAGCCAATCACGAATAGTCTAACGACGTCAAATCGCACGACCGAGGTGGTAAAGCGACTGGATCATTTAGCACGTATTTCAAATTTTGTTTCCAATAAATTAATTGCGAAATTCGCTTTATGACTTGTGGCGTTGGAACCAAATGTCCTCCGAGTCCATATCATCTAATTGTGGCCAAAAATATTCGGTTATTATTGAACGGTAGGGATCCGCAATCACAGCAACGTGCGGAAGAAGTACGGCCCAATGACACCAACGGCTCATAAACCACACCAAACCGTATTTTTTTGGGATAAAATGATGACTTATGGAGTACGTGTGGATAACTGCCTTACCAATACCACGTATATTGTTTATTGACGAAGCCATTCAGCCAGAAGTGAGCCTCATCGCTGAAGATGAGTTTTCGGTGAAAATCCGAATCATTTTCAAATTGTTCCTCAGCCCAATTTACTAACATATGAGTCTTCTCTTGGTCAAGCGGCTTCAGTCTTCTATCAATTTAATCTAGTAAAGATGTATTCCAGGGATGCAGGGGTTAGAAAAACTTCTTTCATCGCCTTCGGCGATCTTTCCACAAGAGGTTTCGGCGACTTGGCTCATTTCTGGATGAATGGGTTTAGCAACAGAAATAAATTCCAAATTGAGTCGGACACAATCCAAACAATGAAGAAGAAATACCAAAGTTGGCCCACCTAAATTGGCGGGGTTAAAAGAAAAGACTTTGATCAGCTCAAGCTTTCTCAGTAAAACTCAGCGGACCTGCTTAGCTTCGTAAATAATCCTTGCTAGGAGCGAGATTCTAACACCTTTTGGATCCAAGACTTACAGATTTTAAACAGATATTGATATTCAAATTTCTAATGGATATTTAAATCTCTAAACTAATACATGATAAACAGTCCAACTCCTAGACTACAATTCACAAGAAAAGTTACACTTAACAATGTATTTTGAAAGGTGGTGTAATATAAACTATAACAAGAAAATCGGTCCATCGATTTCATTAAAAAATAATTAGTGATCGATGCTATTCAATGCCTATTGTGTCGAATACTGTGATTAACGAGTGTTAGATTCTAAAAAAGGCTTGTATTTTCAATAAATTTGAATCGAATAAGCTTGATATTTAAAAAAAATGTGCGAAGTGAAAAATAGCGCAACTTCCTCTAGAGCTACTTATGTAACTATATTGTATATATAGTCTGGCATTTCAAAGGGTTGAGTAAAAGGCTATTTTTCCCACACCAAAATGTGAAACTATCAATGTCGGCTTGTAAAAGAATACGATCATGGTTTAACTTTATTATTTTGAAAATCTTCTTATCGTCAGCAAAAATGAGAAGTTCACTTGAGCGTAGACATGACGATACATCGTTAATAGATAAGATGAACAGAAAGGGGCCAAGATGGCTTCCCTGGGGAACACCAGATTGAGCAACAAAAGGTTCAGAATGACAATTTCTAAATTTTAAATCGTAGGATCTGTTTTCAAGGTATGACTTAATCCAAGCTAAGAAAAATGGTGGAAAACCAAGAGCCTTAAGTTTAAATAAAATTATTCCGTGGCTAAGTTTGTCAAAAGCTTTAGAAAAGTCAGTGTATACACAGTCAACTTCATAACCTTGTTCTAAAGTTTTTGAACATATGTTTGAAATTGTGAGGAGATTAGTAACGGTTGATCTTTTTTTCACAAAACCATGTTGCTGTTCGCAAATGATATTTTTACTAAAATATGCTATTGAGGGAATACCATCGGGACCGGCTGAGCAGTCATCATTCAACGCAGATAAAAGATCAAGGACCGTACTCTGTAGCACAGGTATGTGGCTACAGCTAGTTTGCGAAAAAGTGTGATTATTATGAAAATATACTTCCTCAACTTCTTGAGGGCTATTAACAAAGGACTCACGGAAATTCGTCGCGAAAGCGTTACAGATATCAAAAGTTTTATCTAACGAAAGGTTCTTGTAATTGAAGATAACTGGAAAGCCATCTGATTTTTTCTTTGAGTTTAAAAAATTCCAAAATTTGTTAGGATTCTCTTTCAAAGAGGTGCCCATATCAGTAACATAACAAGCATATAAATAATTAGAAAGAGATTTAAATTGGTTAAAGAGTTCAACATAAAAAGAGAAGTTGACTGGAGACAGAGTTTTGAGATACGTTTTCCATGCCTTATTTCTTTTGTTACGCCAGTAAACGCAATTCTTTCGTGTACCAAGGATGGCTAAAGTTTGTATTTCTCGATTTCTTTATAGGTACATTTTTCAAAACAATAATTAAGGATCATATAAAAAGTTGAAACTGCTTCGTCAATGTTAGAAAATGCTAGTGTATCAGCAATTCCAGAAATGGTTAAATCTTCAGACAACTGCTGGAAATTGGCTCTTCTGAAATCAAAATTATATAAGCAATCAAAGGAATAACTGTGATTAGTAAGGTAATTACTTAAGTCAAAAAAATGTCCAAAGGGGGGTGATATTTGTCAATATTAGTAATTCCTGATCTAGATTCTAGAACAAGAGTACTAATAGCGTCAGAAGAAAAGACTAAATCGAGAATTCGATTTTTTGAGTTTTTAATACAGCTTATTTGCTGTAAGTCAGTAAGAAGGACTTTATCGAGAAGAGATAGTTCCATTTGTGAAGAAGAAGGAGAAGCTTCAAGGCAGGATTCATCTTTGGATGGAATCTAGTTAATGTGTGGTAAATTAAAATCACCTCGAAGTAAAATATTATTGTCAGAGCTGGACAAATTTATAAGGTAGTTTTATGCCAAGGAGAGATCGTTATAAACAGACTCCAAACTTTTTGGAGGATTGTAAACGTTTAAAATGAAAAAAGTCTTAGTCTGTACCATTATCTTTACACATACCAGTTCAATTGATAATACAAATGGAAAAGATACAGAAGAAGAGAAATATGTATTTTTTTCCCGCTATGAGAACACCTCCACCTAAATCCTTTGCATTACCAACATGACGATCTTTTCTGTAAACTTCCAACTCTTGACTAAAAAGTTCTGTGTCGGAAAAGCTTGAATTAAGCCACGTTTCTGTCAAAACGAATACGTCGTGTGGAAATGATTTAGAGTTAAGAAAAATGTCAGTAGTCTTGCTACGAAGTCCCCTTACGTTTTGGTAGAAGAGCGTAAGCCTGTTAAGTTTTTTGATTTGTTTTTCAAAGAAACACCGTTTTTGACTTTGAGTAAATTCTTTGACTAAAGTCTCTGCGGGCCATATATTTGGGGTGCAAATAGAATCAAAGTAAGTGGGATTCGTTATTAATTTAAAAGAGGAAACAAAGCTTTTTGGTTTACTGTTCTTAGTACATCTGATAGATGAGCTGGAAGGTATGCCTTTGGTAGATACTAAGTGGGAAGTTATATCTTCTGGCGTAGTAACTGGGTCCAGACGAGATATAAAAATTATTTTAAATAATTTTTATATCTCGTTGGGCGCCAATTGCTTGTAGTATTTACTCATTGGTTCTCCCGCGTTTTTCGATTTAATTATATAGTTTTTATTCAGAATCACAATAAACTGAAGAGTTTTTCCAAGTAAAATTAATAAAAAAAGTCCCTACGTTGGGCGCCATTTACACCTACAATATTCATTTTTTTCAAGAATTTCTCTTGTATTTAGATATAATATTCTAGTTTTTATTTATCATAACCAATAAATAAATACCTGACATTATAGGTAAGAAAATAAGCTGTCTAATTACCTTGAATTAAAATTGTTTCTCATTCCAAAACGTTGTGAAAATCACATCTCTTGTAGAATAATTCTATTAAAATTCAATCTACCAAATTTTTACGCAAACATAGGTCCATAGACAATAAAAAAAACTTGTCAATTGGCAAACAAAGTCATTCACGTCCAGGACACTAATGGGACATTGTTTCTAAAAAAAATCCTCCTGGATAAAACAAGAAAATCTACAATCCAATGCTCACCTGATGTTGATGTGTGTACTTAACCTATATCATACATATAGAAGAGCACACAGTAGACGTTTTTGCTCACACTATAAGGACTTATAAATGTGAATCCTTTTGGATTTCACACCATCATTTTATCCCGCCCAGCTGAACACCACCGTTCGTTGCTCATCTCGTCGCTCGTCGTCGTCTACGTCGTCGTCGTTAAGCAAACACCAAATTATTTATGCTTCTTTGCCATGAATGTATAGAATCATCAGCAAAAAAGAATAAAAAGGACGATACACAGGTTAATCTCTATGATGGTTAAAAAAATTGCAGAAATTCTTCCTCGGTTCTGTGACAAGACCCAGGACTAAATGTACACAAGGGAGATTCACAGAAAAAAATAAAAACTTTCTGGAACAAAATTAACAGAAACAAAACAAAAATATTAGGCATACGTCCACACACTTAACCACAGATATGCAGGATATAATGGCAGCCTGGCGGTGGTGGCAAAAAATGGCACCCTATGCCTCTCTAGAGAAAGGAAGGTGCTCAGTTTTATGCTCATCAAATGACACATCCAGGAAACTCGCAACAGGTGCACCAAGTGTAAACATTTTTATTCCAAACGATTTATGAACAAAGCCACCAGAAAAGGAAGAAAGAAAAAGACAAATAGAACTTTCGGTCGCGGTTGGTCTTCAGTAAAAAAGAATATCGAGTGCAACTTTTAGTCAAATAAATTTTGAATAAAAATGTCTAGACATAGGTAAGGTAAGGTAGATTATGATTCCTTGTGGAATTAAGTATTAATTTAACAACTTAGACATTTTTATGAAGGAGTACTAGAGGTAAAAATGTGTCTGGTCGAAAAGTTGTTACTACGCTTCCAAATCAGGAACTCATGGACGGATTTTGATGATTCGCACTATTCGAACTGATCTCCGATCTAACGAGAAGAGTATATAAGCATATCCCCACGAAAAACAGGCGGGCTGCAACCCTTCTAGAAAATTGCGAGGCTAGGATCAACATAAATTAAAAGGGTCAGTCACCACTTTTAAAGCTATCCTCGTTTCACATTTTGCCAAGTAAAAACTAAACTATTGCTTACATTTTTGAGCAAAGCATTGAACCTGGTAACACACTAAAACACTGGTAAACATTTTGCTGTAACATTTTGCAAAACTAAAGTACCTTGGAGCCGTCTTGAAGCACTTTCTTAACAAGTAGTTGTGAAAGTCGAAGTTCGTAAGGTTCAGTTAACTCAAGAACTCAAGCCAGGCAATTATGACCAATGTCGTATAATATTCATTGATTGTGTCCTTGAAATGCATCAAAATCATGAGAAATATTTTCATATCGGAAGCTCACCATTCTGTTTATCGTTGTTTGAAGTTGTTACTTTTTTGAAAATGGTTTTTGTGCTACTGATACGGTGAATAGATGGCGCTACCGACGTTAGATGAGTTTGTTATGTATTAGGGAGGTTTTTATTTTAAAACAAATAAATGAAATGATCCCATTTTTGTGAGAAACATTTCCTAACTATGTTATTTCTTGATATTGGCTATAGACAACTTATGGGATCAAACAAATAAAATTGTGCGATGATTAAATTAGCTAATGACGAAGAGCATGTCAAAAATTTAAAAAAGAATGAGTTCAAGTTCTATTTTCAAGAACCAACAGTGCCTTTAGTTGCTGTTGTGTCCTTAGATGAGCAAGGAATGCTTCAAGATTTCTGTTCTGGCTGTAGTTTACAAAACCATTATTCTCCCAAAAATTGAATATAACTCAGATATTTGTGTGTCCCTAAAACAAGTTTGAGTATTTTGCACAAAATAAAAGACAATAGAACTAAAACCGAAACAATTACATGACTCTAACACCGCCCCAATATTTCATGCCTTTCAATATCTTACCGATATTTTTATAAATAACTTTCTGTCACCAGTTGTATTCCCTATTTTGAACAATTCAATGGAATACCCTTCAGTTTACTCATGGACTTAATTGCAAACTAAACTTCGAGTATTGTTCGTTTTTTATCCCCTTCGAGAATGTAGGATTCTTTATTTTTCCCTCCCATTTTAATATTAAAAAACTTAAAGACCAATGTTCATCGGTATCTCCTCAAAAGTCTTCCCTGTTTTCGACCTCTGTGCGAATGTAAACAATTTTAGGGACTTTATAACGCCTGGAGTGCCTCTGAATTATAAAAACAAAAAAGAGGCTGGGTGCGACCCACACTGATAACTTCCCATCCTGACTGTCAATTTGTCGAATTATTCATAAAAACATTTTAAAATTACCAACAATATTTTTCATATAAAGAAACAGCTTAGCTTGAATTCTTGATAGTTAAATAGATTTTTAGTCGAAAGCAAATGTTTACCAAGAAGACTTTACCACTCAATTGCTTTCTTAGTCAAAAGAAACAGCGGTTAGCAAGAGTTATTCAGCGTTTGGTCTCAGCGGTGGTGTTGTTTTCTGCGTTTACAGTGGAGCCTAGGTAGACAAAGTCCTTGACAACCTCAAAGTTACGTCTGTCGATGGTGACGTTTTTGCCAAGACGTCGGTGTTGTATGTCCTTTCTTGACGACAGCATGTACATTGTTTTGCCCTCATTAACCGTTAAACCCGTTTTTGCCGCCTCTGCCTCAATACTCACAAAAGCCCCATTGACATCACGCTGTGTTCTTACGATTATGTCAATGTCATCTCCATATGCTAGTAATTAGACAGACTTTTGAAAGATAGTGCCTCTAGTGTTGACTTGTGAGCTCTGCACTATTCTTTCAAGGACGATATTTTGGAAAAATCGTATGACAGCGCATCACCTTGTCTAAAACCTTTTTTGACATCGAAGGGTTCTGTTAAGTTGTTTACAACCTTTATGGATCAGCGTGAATTCTCCATGGTCATCCTGTACTAACGGACGTGTTTGGCAGGGATGGCAAAACTAGACAACTCAACTCTATACAGGTAGTCCCTGTAGATGCTGTCATATGCGGCCTTCAAATCGATGAAAAAAATCATATGACAGCGCATCACCTTGTCTTAATCACCTTGACTTTCCTGGTCTAAAACCACACTGATAAGGACCTATCAGGTTGTTGACGATGCGCTTTAGACGTTCACATTTTACGGCAGAGAAGATTTTATAGGCGATGTTAAGTAGACTGATTCCCCTATTGTTGGTGCAGTTTAGAGGGTCTCCTTTTTTCAGGATCACGCAAACAATACTGAGGTTCCATTCATCGCGCATGCTTTCTTCCACCCATATCTTACAGATAAGTTGGTGCATGCTCCTAACCAACTTATCTCCAGCTGCTTTAAAGAGCTCGTCATTCAAGCCATCCGCTCCAGCGGCTTTATTAGACTTCAGCTTAGATATGGCAATCTTTACTTCCTCTAAGTCGGGAGGACAGGATTGTTGGCTTTCGTCGTCTATGTTGAATGGATCATCATGACTGACAGCGGAATTCGGTTCGTCGTCGCCGTTATACAGTCTGCGGAAGTGGTCCTTACATATCCTCAGCATTGACTACGGTTCCGCTATGATGTTTCTACTTTCGTCCTTGTAGCCTTCGGTTCTAAGTTTATGTACCTGTGAATTTCGTTTCACCTGTTCATAAAACTTTCGAACTTCATTCCTGCTTTAAACCCTCTCAACATCTTCAACCGCGTGCTTCACATGCCCTCTCTTTTTAGTTCTGAGAAGTCGGCGTTCCTCTCGCCTCTTCTGCTCATAAAGCTCATGAGCTGCTCTCGTCCTTTTATGGAGCACCTCTTTCCGTGCTGTTGTTTGGCTCCATTTGAATGCCGATATTCATCAAACCATTGGTTCCTTGTTGGTGGGTGCTTGAAACCCAGCACATCAGAAGCGGCTTCTCTGATTGCATCTTGGCAATGTAGCCACTGGTTTTCGATACATTGTGTTGGCGGCAGAGAATTTCGAGAGAGGTTACTTGTAACTCGGTCGGAAAAGGATTTGGCGATGTCTCGCGATTGTAGCCGTTCGACGTTGTACCTTCTTGCAGCACCTCCTTGTTTTGATTTGGGTCTGGAAATAAGAAATGCTATACCTTGGCTACAACGAGGTTGTGGTCCGAGTCGATGTTAGCTCCTCTGAAAGTTCGGAAATCTATGATGCTGGAAGCGTGTCTGGTGTCGATCGCAATATGGTCAATCTGGTTGACGGTAGATTGATCTGGAGAAGTCCAAGTTCCTTTGTAGATGTTGAGGTGTGGAAAACGCGTATTGGGTACCATGACATTTTGCCCCGCATCAAAATCTATGAGCCTGAATCCGTTGTCGGAAGTGTTATCATGCTGTCTGTTCTTCTCGATTATTCCACCAAAGATGTCTTCCCTTCCTTGCTTGTCATTAAAATCGCCCAGGACAATTTTAATATCGTAGCTCATATTTTTTTTTCAGTTAGCTATATTTAGTCGATTTTATAAATTTGAATAGTTTTGAAATTACTGCAAGTGAAATCAGCTGATATTTCTTTTCAGTCAATAACCAATTTTCCGTGCAGAAAAATATTTTTATATCCTTTGCAGTACCCGTGGCATGATGGTAAGTGTGTTAAACTGTCATGCGAGAGGTCTTGGGTTTGTTCCCTTCCTGTATAATCTAAAGTTTTTATTCATGGGTACTGCCTCTTGCGAGGAATTGACAAATTCTCCAAGAGTAATTCTTGTCATGAAAAAGTGCTTTTTAAAATAAGCCGTTCGGATTCGGCATATAAACTGGTGGTGCTTTCCATCTCTGCAATTACTCGCACACAGGAATGGTTGAGAGTTGTAAACCACTAGGCCCTGGTTCTTTACGGATTGTTGCGCCAAATAATTTATTTTTATTTTCTATATGCTCTGTCCGTTTCTTCAAATATGAAGTAGAACCTTAATCTTTTCAAAAATTAGTTGTGAGCTTCCTTTTTGTATAAATAAAATAATTTCTGTGTTAAAACAATTTCCTCTTGTCCCCACCCATTAATTCATTTTCAATTTTTGTATTGCTTTTTTTTGATGTAGCATTCAACACTATTTAATATACCTTGTATATTCGATAAAGAATGTCACCATTTTTCTTATTTATAGGATTTATTACATTTTATATATATATATTATTATTTTGTAAGTATGAATTTATAAGAAATAAAAAATTATATCTATCTATCTATCTATCTATTCAAATATCATATTATTGACTTGAACTAGTTGAAATCACTTCAAAATGTCACGGAAATTTACTTCATTTTAAATTTGAAAAAATAAGAAATAGATATGGAGGAAAGTGAATTTCAGAACTCAATTTTTTAATAGTAAGAGTGAAATATAGAACTTAGCTGTATGCCCTCAAATATTTGCTTACGTCCTTATAAAGGATATCAACATTTTTAAAATTTTTCTATATTGATTAGCAAATGTTCCTGGTAATTTGTTGTACCTCGTTTAACACCATTTCGTAAAATTTTGTACGAGACATAAAATTTACCTAATGTCCTCTTATATTCAGATATTGGATTTCTAGATAGTTTCCATTGATTATCCTATAAAAACCATTTTCAAAGCAATTATTGAATCTTTGTATTTCCATATGGCCTTAACCAGGATCAGTTCTGTATAAGCTTTACGCTTTCCACTTCCATTGCATGAGACTCAAAATGCTTCCAGTTCCTTCAAAATTTGTTTATTTTTTTCACTCTATTCTATAGACAACAAAAAGTGTACCCATGCCATACCTTTGGAAGACATAACATCATAACCGCACCATCTCCATTATATTATACCTCACGAATTTTCGGCCCAGTTTAGTCGTCGTCGTCGATTCAATCGCCCAAACTACATTTGGCTGAACGAGCTTCTTTAATATCATTTCAATCCGTGCGCCCAGCCTTAGGAGTCTGAGTCTTCATGGTCGGCCGGGGTCTAAGTCTATATGGTCTGGGTCTGGGTCTGGTTCGGGGTCTGGGCGATACAAATCCATTTTGTGCAGGCATCAACGTTTTTCGTATTGCATTCACGTTTCAATTTAAATTGTACATGTGTACTTATGTGCTTCGGAACCAAATACCCAATAAGCCAAAAAGGAATGGATCTCTGTTTGTTGACTTTATCTTCTCGATTTGGGTTTTTTTTCTTTTTTTTTTCTTTTTTTTTTTTGAGTTTTCTCTCGCATGCGGGTGTCCTTTTTCTATGTTTGTATTTTTGTTTTATAATTTTTATTTTTGTATTTCAAATGTTTTTCTTCCGATCAATGGATGCTGTGTGTCTGTGTAAAGGGCTTATTTTCGATATTATTTTCAGCATAGAGTGAGCTGAAACAGATATCCACTATGTGCATGCACTTACTACTAAAACAGCCAAAAGAATGTAGAAAAAAAAATAAATAGAAGGATAAACTTGGTACATATCCATCGCATATCCTTGATATAAGCGGCGTAACAGAGTGCCAGGGCAGTTAGGGTGATGGGAAGGGGAGATGTGAGACTGAATGAATTTCGGCTGTTTTCTCTACAGCTGCTGATGCATTAGATTGCTGTTATCTAGGATTCGAATATTGAAGCAGTGGATTGCTGCATGTGAGTATTTTTAAGGATATTCGTCGTCCTTTAGTTTGACTTTAGTTTTGTTTTTTTCTTACTGTATGTAATTGAAATGGAAAATGTATGCCAGCATTTAGTCAGGTAGAGTTTATTTTATTTCGTTTACATATATGTAGATGTAGGTATATTCCATGGACTCGACTAGCTATGGTATTGACCCTTCCGTTTAGGCCATTTTGGATGGTAATCGACTGGCTATATTGATATTTGGAGTATGTTTGAACTAGACTTTTATTTATTTTTATTTTTTGTATCTTATTTTTGTATTTTTCCGCTTGACTTTGTTAGATTTGAATCTTTATTGCAAGAACGGTATAGAGGTAGGTGCTTATAAGAGAAACGTTTATAGACTGCTTTTAGTTAAATTGGAAAGGATATTTACTCGCTTTAAGATAAATATGTGATATCTATAGGAATAAATCTTAATGGGATAGTTTAGAAGATTAAAAAGTCAAACGAGGGAAATTTATTGGGTGAGAACTTGAGAAGACATCTCAATGCTGTATAAGGACCATATGCACCTGGACAAAAAGTTTGTATATGAAAGATCGAATTAAGGAAAATCTATATAAGAAATCATGGACAGTAATGAGTGCTTTCTGTTTTTCTTTCTTACTCTATCAGATCAGCGACAGAAAACTGAATACAAGATATTTTGCTTAACTTCATTAAAATTGTACAATTTAATAAATCACTTGTATTAATTACACTATAGTTAAGAATTAATAAATAAATACAATATCATTATTAAAAAGGAAGGTTGAAACAATCAGACCATGCTAGCCCCCGAAAGGTGTCACATATGAAGCTGCATGAACGGATTCTTCCACATTTTTGTTGATCCCGTAAAGAGAATTTCATACCTGAGGTGCGACCGTGGCGATACTCTCGGTCGATCTTGCGTTCCTTGAACGTGCGGGTGTTGTGTATTTTTTTATTGAACCGATCGTCTAAAACGTTGAAGAGTCGACTGTGAAGGGCCACCCCGTCTTGCCATTCATTAACCGCTAAATAAGAAAACTCTTAAAATTATCATGGAGTAGTAAACGGTCGCTTAGAGATGTTATGCTTTCGAAGATTTTCATATCTTAAAAATAGATTATGATGTTATTGTATCGTACAGAAATGAGTACATGATTGATAACAAAGATAAAGAGTAGTGGTTCAGAATGGCAATCCTGACAAACTCCTGAGTTGGCAATGTAGGGTTGGAAAAATAACTTCTGAATTTAACTTGATAAAACCTGCTTTGAAGATTTGAAGAAATCCACGTGATAAATTGAGGAGAAAATCCAATTGCTTTCATCTTACAAAAATGTGACGATATCACAAGAAAGTTGATCAAAACATTTAAAATATTCAGTATAAACACAAATAGATGATTTCTTGACCGAGTCCTAGGATTTTCGAGCACTTAATCGAAAATGAAGGTAAACTAGTAACTATCGATCGTTTTCTATACCACAGCAACAAAATCAACATCAAAGCTTGGAATACAAAACATTTTGGATTTTTGTCTTTAATTAATATTAATAAAATTTGAACCTCTTTTAAAGAATTGATTGATAAATACCTTTTTCCATTTGGTTGGTAATTTACTGGAGCGTACGGAAATACGTGAAGGCAATTGAAGCCATTTGGACATTGTTTAAAGTAGTCGGGGGACAGTCTAGCAAGTACAGGCAGAAATTCTCGTCTATTTTACCTGGTAAGTAAATAAAAAGTGTTGAAAATTGTTTACAAACGTATTGCAAATTTCTGTAGAGCTCTATGTTATCTCTATTATACTTAAAAACGTTGGTTGGAAAGCCATCAGATTTTCTTTTTGTATAATAAAATTTAATAAAAGTCATGTTTAAAAGAACATTAACTTTTTGAAGATATTCTTACTTACTTACTTAAGGTGGCTCTACAGTCCGGGGCGGACCTGGGCCTCAATCAACAAGCGTCTTCAGTTGGTTGAGGTCCTCTCCCACCTGGGTGCGCCACCTGAGTCGCGGTCTTACTCTACTGCGCCGTCCCTCGGGATTGAATTCGAAGACCTTCCGGGCTGGAGCGTTAATGTCATCCGCTCTACATGACCTAGCTATCTAAGCCGTTGGACTTTAATACTGCTAACTAGATCAGTGTCGCTGTACAACCCGTACACTTCGTCGTTATATCTTCTCCTCCATTCTCCATCTATGCGTGATGATGAGTCTTATAAACGGTGATTTTAGATGCTCGAGAGAGAACTTTACTTCTCAGTTGTCTTCTAAGTCCAAAGAAGCAGCGATTTGGAAGAGTTATTCTTCGTTTGATTTCAGCGCTGGTGTCGTTGTCTGTGTTAATAGCGGTGCCTAGGTAGACAAAGTCCTTTTCTAGCTGGAAGTTATAGCTGTCCGTGGTTATATTTTCCCAAGACGTCGTTGTTCAATGTCCTTTTTTGATGACGGCATATACTTGGTCTTGCCCTCATTGACTATTAAACCCATCTTCTCCGCTTGCGTAGCAATGCTCAAAAGCGCTCCACTGACATCACGTTTTGATCTTCCAATTATGTCAATATCATCTGCGTATCCGAGTAATTGGATGGACCTTTGGAAGATTGTGCCTCTAGTGTCGACGGTTAAGTTTTGCACAATTCTTTCTAGAACGATGTTGAAGAAGTCGCATCACAGTGAATCGCCTTGTCTTTTTTGACATCAAATGCATCGGTAAGATCTTTTCCGACCTTGATAGAGCGTCATTCTGCACAAAGGGATAAGTTCGACAGTGATGCCAAAACTAGACACTGCTCTGTAAAACTCTTCCCTATAGATGCTGTCGTACGCGGCTTTAAAATCGATAAAGAGATGGCGGGTATCGATTTGAAGTTCCTGGGTTTTTTCCAAGATCTGCAATAGTGTGAATATTTGGTCGATAATGGACTTTAATGATCTGAAGCCACACTGATAAGGACCAATCACCGTTATATAATTTTAAGAAGTGATCTTTCTATATTCTCAGCATTGACCTCGGTTTTACAACGTTGTTCCCCTCATCGTCTTTTTAGGCTTCGGTTCGTGGCTGGTACCCTTGGGAGGCTTTTTTTACCTATTGGCAAAATTTACGAACCTCATTACTGTTGCGACATCCCTGTATCTTCTCGAACGCGCGCTTCTCATGCTGTCTTTTTTTTCCATCTAAGAAGCCGGTGTTCCTCTCTCCTCTTCTGCTCGTAGAGCTTGCGAGCAGCTTTAGTCCTTTTGTGGCAGTGTGAAACCTAGCACTTCAGAGGCGGCATCTTTGATGGCTGCAAACCAATGTTATCACTGGTTTTCAATTCTTAATGCAGGCAGCATAAGACTCCTTAGAGGTTATTAGAGACTCGATCGGAAAAGGACTTGGCAGTCTCTTGCGATTGTAGCCGTCTAACGTCGAATCTTCTCACAGTACTTCCTTGTTTTGGCTTGGATCGGGATATCCGTAGACGTACCTTGGCTACAACGAGGTAGTGGTCCGAGTGGCCTCTCGGAATTTTCGGATATCCTGTATACTTGAGACGTGTCGTGCGTCGATCGCAATGTGGTCTATCTGGTTGACGGTTGATTGATCAGGACATTTCCATGTCCCCTTGTGGATATTAATTGATACATGTGAACTGCGTACTAGCTACCAGCAGCCCCGCAGCGAAATCGATCAGTCTAAATCCGTTGTCGGAGGTGGTGTCGTGCAGGCTGTATCTCCCGATTATGCCGCCAAAGATGTGTTCTCTTCCTAGCTTGGCATTAAAATCTCCTAAGACAATTTTAATGTCATAGCCAGGGCAATGCTCATATGTCTTGTACAAGAGCTCGAAGAATATGTCTTTTGTGTCTTCATCTTTTCCTCCGTTAAGGCATGCGCGCATAGAAGGCTTATGTTGGCGAATTGAGCCTTCATGCAGATTGTCGTGATGCGCTCGCTCACACTGTTGAAACTCAAGACTTTTTGCCTGAGTCTAGTACCAACATCAATCCACACCCAAATAGTCGCTGTCTTTGTTCTCGGTAGCAGTCGACGTAGTATATGTCGCAGTCTTTTAGTTTGCGTCTGCCCGGTCCATTACATCGTACTTCTTGGATGGTGGTAATATCTGCCTTGCAGCAATTTAGGGCTTCCGCTAATTGTTCGGCTGCACGTGGTCTATTAAGGGACCTAACATTCCACGTACATATCCGAAGTTCGTTGGCCTTATGTCGTTTGCGGGGGGTTGTCAACAGTGAATCCGTCCGTATCCGAGGTTTGTTGGTGCTTCGCAACTAAAGGTATTTTTTACGTGGCCAGGAAGTCACCCCGACGGCACAACCCCCAACCTGGAGGGTCAGATCCTTAGTATAACTCCAAGGAAGGGGAGCCGGATAAACCGCTCCTTACAGGCCTGGGCTCTGAATATGTCGAAGAAGCCCTGTAAGGATTTTACTTTGTAGTTCAACCTAACTGGAACTGTAGACCGTTGATTTCATCTCGAGAATTCGTCAACTACCGCCTGGATAAGGAGAGGTGCCTTATTGGAAATACCTCTCCGCCCCCCGTCCCTTCTCGTTTGTTTCCCCAACTACTTTCCACTGAGGTTACAACCCAATCTCCAGTTGAGGTACTAGGCACCCGTTGTTCACCGTGGGGAGGTGAGAGTAGGAGTTGATAGACAGAGGTGGGTTTTAAGAAAAACCTGTAGACGCTTGTGTCCTCTTGAATGCACATGTCTACCATTTGAACATTTTTTAAGATATTAAGTATTTAAATTATCGGAGTGAGATTTAAACTCTTCAAATAGGGTTTAACTTCCCGGCCCAAATACTGTTTCTTTTGTTTCAAAGCATTTTAAGCTCTTTCCTATACTATAGATGACAAGCATTGGAATATAAGGGTATGGAAATTTCAATACCACAAGCAGATCGATGTTTAGAAAGCTTATGATAATGAGCTCTTTATGTACAGGTTTCTTGCAACAGTTAGTTGATTACAAAAAAAGGTTTTTCATAATCTCTTGGAAATCCGTATGGACTCCTTACGCATTTCTGACATCCAGTGTTGAGTTTAATCTACGAGTTTAGTATTGAAATCTTTAAAAAGTAACAATTCCTTTAAACTTTCCGTTTCCGCA
Source organism: Eupeodes corollae (assembly GCF_945859685.1). NCBI lineage: Eukaryota > Metazoa > Arthropoda > Insecta > Diptera > Syrphidae > Eupeodes > Eupeodes corollae. The sequence continues at coordinate 289,358,673 of NC_079147.1, forward strand.
CGCAATTCCGAGATTTCCCAACCTCTTCTAGACTCCGTTTTCTTTTTGTGTTGATGGCAACAGGTGCAAGTGTCGTCCTTGTTTCAGCTTTAAACGTTGTGCACTTTATGAGCACATGCACATTCTCAAACTCATGTTCATGTCTCAAAGGAATTGAACTATAAAAGTTTCCCATTTTCACTGCGCTCACTGTACTCGTTGCTTGCTTCTTTTGTTCTGGTCTTTCTTCAGTTTATTAAAATAAAGTGTAAGAGCGAGACTCTTTATACAAACGTAGCAAACGTTAAGTGAAAGCTATTAAGCAGCTACCCTTAAGAACATACCACACACCTGAGCTGTGTTTGCATTGTTATAGGTATAGGTATATATCATGGAGATGGTATTAAGCTCCTTCTTGACTTACCCCATATCCAAATGCCCATCCTGCAGGACTCATGACTATTTTCTATACTTACATATATGCATCGTAATTCACAACTTTTTATTTTTTGTTTGTCTCAAAAACTATGGCGAAGTTGTGGTAAAAAGGAATTAAAAAACAAAACAAAAAGGAAACCACTTCTATTTGAGAAATTATCAAAAAATTACGGGTTCACCAGGTCTGAGTCTGATATGAAGATCCGACCAGGAAGCAGTTCAAGTGAATTGAGGTTCTTAATCTGTGCTATAAAGTACGAGTATATACTCGTAGCAATTGCTTACTAAACCTCTGGAAAAGGAATATAAACAGCCTTCGTGCCGAAAAACCATAACATGGTCATCCCTTTAAGGATTTGATTCTTTCCTATTTAGTTTTTTTTTTGTTTAGTCTGTTTGTTGTCCTCTACAATGTTAAACAATGTAAAGAGGTTAATTTTGGGGATAGAGTGGAAGTGATAGATAGAGGGTAGAGAAGAGAGCATTGTTAAAGGCGGCGGTGGTAAGATTGAAAATTTACTCGCATATTTTTCTTATTGTTGAGGCGTTAGGTTAAGGAAATGCTAAAGTTATTTTATATCCTTATTGCATGCAAGCATTCAGTTTAAAAAGCTATGTTGCACATTGGGAACTTGCATACATATATAGTATTAAGAGTACCTTAGATATACCTTTAAATAAAGAAGCAAAGGTACTAAGTTCCTAACGTATACCGTAACAAGAGTGTCAAAAAATTCGAATGCAATTTGTGAGATAGAAATGTTTTGATTATAATTTAATGGTAATTGACATTGATTTGAATTTTAGTTTATTTCTTTATTTATGTGCACGTATTTTTATATACTTTCAGTCTAGGAATAGTGTACTAATAATTTTATAAACAAATTACAATACATTTTAAGACTTAACATTTTGGAAAAATGAAGACAATTTTTTTCAAAAACGTGATTTCATAATTTTTAAGAAGTCTAAGAAATAAAAAAATTAGTGGACATACTAATTACGAACAAATATTTCAATACATTTTAAGGCCGTTTACATTTGTAATTTTACATTTGATATGGCCGATAAAAGCACCTTGTGTCGTTTCGAGAGAAAAGTTCTTCGGGAGATTTACGTCTTTGAATGGAATCAGGTGGATCAGGTGGCACACACAGGTGGAAAGTGACCTCAAACAACTTTGAGTGCGCAAATGGAGCTACCTTGCTATTGGCAAAGATTGAGGGGGAAGTTTGTCGGCTGATTTCCTAGTTCACACGGGACTGTAGTGCCATCTTAAGTAAGTAAGTAAGAAGTACAACTTTATTTAAAATACTCGAAAACTATAAGTTTTTTATAAACAAAAGTAGTGGTGAACAATTTTTACTAACTTTCCATAGGTAGTTATAGTAATAGTTCCGATTTGTAAAGTTAAAAATGTTTCACTGAAATCAAAATCAAAAATTTTAAGAGAGATGTATATGTGTGCGTGTGGGTACTTAATGGAAACCATATTTTGTCCCTCATATCTCATGAAACACTAGCAACGCTTGCAAATCATTGAATTTTATTACCAAAATCAGTGTTCGGTTCGAAATGTGTTTTGCGCTTTACGTCCGATTTATGGTCTACATAATCGACCAAGTGAGCAAACAATTAATGCGATTGTGACCAAGTTTCGCACTCAGTTTACTTTATTGGACATTAAGCCAACCACACGAATGCGTACAGTGCGTACAGAAGAGAATATTGCGTCTGTTTCTGAGAGTGTTGCTGAAGACCGTGAAATGTCGATTCGTCGCCGTTCGCAACAATTGGGTTTGTGTTATTCGACCACATGGAAGATTTTACGCAAAGATCTTGGTGTAAAACCGAATAAAATACTGCTAGTGCAAGAACTGAAGCCGAACGATCTGCCTCAACGTGGAATTTTCAGTGAATGGGCCCTAGAAAAGTTGGCAGAAAATCCGCTTTTTTATCGACAAATTTTGTTCAGCGATGAGGCTCATTTCTGGTTGAATGGCTACGAAAATAAGCAAAATTGCCGCATTTGGAGTGAAGAGCAACCATAAGCCGTTCAAGAACTGCCCATGCATCCTGAAAAATGTACTGTTTGGTGTGGTTTGTACGCTGGTGGAATCATTGGACCGTATTTTTTCAAAGATGCTGTTGGACGCAACGTTACGGTGAATGGCGATCGCTATCGTTCAATGCTAACAAACTTTTTGTTGCCAAAAATGGAAGAACTGAACTTGGTTGACATGTGGTTTCAACAAGATGGCGCTACATGCCACACAGCTCGCGATTCTATGGCCATTTTGAGGGAAAACTTCGGAGAACAATTCATCTCAAGGAATGGACCGGTAAGTTGGCCACCAAGATCATGCGATTTGACGCCTTTAGACTATTTTTTGTGTGGCTACGTCAAGTCTAAAGTCTACACAAATAAGCCAGCAACTATTCCAGCTTTGGAAGACAACATTTCCGAAGAAATTCGGGCTATTCCGGCCGACATGCTCGAAAAAGTTACCCAAAATTGGACTTTCCGAATGGACCACCGAAGACGCAGCCGCGGTCAACATTTAAATAGAATTATCTTCAAAAAGTAAATGTTATGGACCAATCTAACGTTTCAAATAAAGAATCGATGAGATTTTGCAAATTTTATGCGTTTTTTTTTTTAAAGTTCTCAAGCTCTTAAAAAATCACCGTTTATAAGGAATAGGGTCGAAGACAAAACGGAGCCCTGGGGCACACCAGCATTCATTTAATGAGTTTCTTCCTTCCAAAACAACTTGTATTGAACCGTTCGAAAAAATTTCTTATCCAACGAAGAAGAGATTCGTCGAGAACGTAAGCTTGCATTTTCGATAAGAGAGCAAGATGGCAAATAATATGAACCATGAGATCATCAGTGGACCTATTGCAACGAAAGACGCAGTTTCGATAAGAAGCATATAGTTTGGTGTTGTGTCCGGTAGACGAAACTGTCGTTTTAAAAAGAATCGGAGGAGTTTTTCAGTGGTCCCCATGATTCTGCAGCATACAACATGATGGATTGAATTTCCATAAATATTTTGCCATACTGTACCAACAGCGTTTTCGGAAGCCGATAGATTTTTCTCAAGGTGCTTTTCGGAATTCGGGTTGCTCGTTACAGTAAAACCATGGTATTGATATTCTTTGACATACTTAATATAAAATCGACGATTTCTTATTAAAGGTTTGTTCTTATCCTGAATCCTTGCACTTTTTCTAAGAAAAAAATAAAAAAAAAAATTAAAGTATTACTAAAGCTGATTCAAATTCTTTCTTTTTGACAGCAATCAACTTTTTGGTGTGTGTCGTCAATGTACTAACAAATATTTAGATGAAATCTTTACATGTATATCTTAACTGTATAAACTGTAGGTACCCTCCATCCCTGGCAACAGTACTCGAACACAGGAAAGGTTTAGAGTTGTAAGTCACTAGGTTCTAGTTCTCAACGGACTGTTGCGCTACCTTATTTATAGATGATGTGGCGTACACGATTGTTCAATTGTCTTTGACAGGTTAAGTCATACAATACTGGTGTTGAAGTTAAGGAAATTTTTGATTTCACGAAAGCCTGACAACGTGGTTATAAATTTTCGGGCAGACAAATAACATTATTTTGATTTTAATAAAGTTCCAAATATTTTTACACTTATTCAAACGTACCACAAGGGTCCATTTTAAGGCCATTACATTCTTATATTTGTAATGTAGATATAACTGAAAATATGTTTGTCATTAGCATAACCAGATGAATTAACTTTTTTTGAATTTATTAAAACTGTATGTTTTGCTTTAAAAAGTTCTTAGTAAATTGTTTGAATGATGAATAATAATACAGAACTAAATATAAACAAATACTCAAAAGTTATAGGTTTCATTTTTGGAGTTGCCAAATTAAAAAAAAGGAATCTTTTTATGTATTATTTAATATGTTGTGTTTCATAGCTCCTAGTATACAGACCTATTACTTGGTCTCCTGTTAACTATGCTCACAATTATGATTATTATATTAAAAGAGTTCAGCAAAATTTGGGTGACCTTAAAAACAGAAGCATTAGTTATCTTAAATTTATACCCTACAAAGATCACTCGAATTAAAAAATCATCTTAGAAAAAGTCTTTGTTATGATATAACATATTTTCAAGTTCAAAATTTAGAACATTAAGAATAGAAAAACACCATAAACAATAATTTAATATTATCTTAGAAGTTGAAATGTTGACAATATTATTAACAATAGTTAAATGATAATTTTGGACTTTTAATTGTTTTTTTTTGTTAAGTGTAATCGATATGACATTATTAAAATTTTATGGAGCCATGTTGTGAAAGTTGACCACTTTTCTTTTTCAAAAATATGTATTTTCTAATCATTCGATTTTTAATAAACAATACGTTTTGTAGGCCTGCTATTAACAAAATAAAATATCAGCACTACCTGTTAAGCACTTAAAAAAGACAAAAGCAAATTGATTACAAATCTTCTTAAAGAAAAGACAGAACTAAACATTTTATGGACAAATGGAAATGTTTTTAAAATTGAAGAACATTAAAATGGTTTAAAAAGTAATGCCTTAAGCAACCCCAAACACACAAACTTACTACAATTTCATACTACTAACAATGAGTCCTTTTTTCGTTTTCTCTTTATGATCTATGTGTCATGTTTGATAAAAATTTTAACTTCTATTATCTTCTCAAAATACTCAACTCCGAAAAAGCATATTTACAATATGTCAAGACCCAGAATGCACATAAACCTACATTAGAAACATCGAAGTATTTATTGCTCTGTGCCTAAAATAGAGAACGAGAGTAGTTTAAGTTTTCTAAAACTCTCCTTCCTTGCAAAGATGTGCAGTGAATTTTCTTCGATGTTCATTAATAATCCAAAACAAGAAATATACCAAACCTTAGATACTATACTCATCCACTGTATGATATTCCCTATAAAACCCCAGAATAGTATAAATGTCCTTTACCTACTTTGGAACTCCCTCCTGCTGAATTCTCAGGGCTTCAAATAAGTAGATTTTATCTGAACAAAACTCATCTAAATGCTACATACACAGTACATGTTTGTTGAAACTCTTTGAATGATATATTTTTGGGCTCAGATCGTGTTTAGGAACCCTCCTATGTATAAGGATTGTATTCGCTCAGAATTCATGAATGCAATGCATCCTGTGTAGTGTGGTGTTTCTATATACCACAGCGCATCATGCATTCAACAATTTATGTGCACTCTCAGAATTCTTTAGTAGGTGACATCAAGTGAATAAATTGAGCCTTCGCTTTTATTCAGGACCTTTTTTTTTGTTGCACTTGGTGTCCTTTTGTTTACCAATAGAAACTTCAAGACTGGGTCTCGCATATCAGGAAATCATGCTTCTATAACCTAACCAATACTTTTGGAAAATGCTATAAAATAAGGAGACAAAACGAAAAAAGGATATTTTAGGAATGGGCGACAAAAACACCCACTTTCACCATCATATCTCTGTAAATAAAGACAGCGACACATAAATTGATTGAATTTCGATAGAACAGGAAGAAATAATATGTTTTGTGAATTCAAAAGAATATTCTCGCAGCTTTATTATTATGGCTGATGTGCTTGTTCGCTTTTCCAAAAACACAAGTCCCCTTCTCTTTAAGAATATTTTACTCCTCTCCATCATTTTGTTCGAGTGACAGAGCTATTTTGAAGGCCTGCACAGATTTACGACTCCAATAGACAACTTAAGTGCGCTGCCAGCACACAGAGTCCTTTGTCTGATGGTGTATACAAGAAATCGAACGGTGTCCTTTTCCTATATTTTGCTGCTCCTTTTGGGAACAATTCAATGTACAGATCAATGAATACCTTGTACAACCTTACATGAGTGTGGTGTTCATCATGGTTCGTAAGTTAGCCGCACATTTTATTTGTTTTTTGAAGGATTTATTGGATTTTTATTGTTGAATCCTTTTGCCGGTTAAATGTGGGATATAGAGAAACATAGACAAGAAAAGAGCGATGGGAAATCAAAATTATTAAAATCCAATTGGAAGTTTTCTCTAATAAAGTTATAACCAATTTATGAATGTTTATAAGAACATAGATTTACGAGTAAGAAGTTATTGGAATCGGTCCGAATTGTCGGAGGTCTTTAAAGTTGAAATAAAAGTTTTTTAGAAAAATATCTGTGCCTCTGTGTGTGTGTACGTACATTCGCTACGTTTTTTCTTCATCCAGAAGAACCAGAAGAGAAATCGACTTTAAATAAATTTTGTTGTAAAATCTCGTTCATTCTCTTTATTATCAAATAAACATAGTTTAATTTCTCTTAAGAAAATAAACGTTTCTTAGATATTAAAATAATACCTCTAATTGAATAACCCTGTTATTTTGTTTAGTATTCTCATTGTTTTACTTTTAAAGGTTTTGGAATCAGATTTTACCCTTAACTTTTAACTTTAAGGATTATTCCAATACGGAGAATTGAAAACTCAAACGCCTTATAAACTGTACAAATGTTTTTTTATTGCTCTTAAAAATTATAATTATTTAGCGATGCATTTTCTTAGTTTCTAATCAAACGCTTAATCGGGGGCTTATTCATTCGAATATCAATCAACGCACTGTAATCGGGTTGTTCAGAGTTCGAACATGCACTGCAACTACACGCTGAAGGAATTTCAATCTATAATAAAATGACAATGAAAAATTTAAAGCCTCACTCATAACAAAAATTAGGATGAAAATCTTACATTCTTTACAATCCTAAATCCATCAGGACAATTAAGAGTAACAGCAATTGTTTTGTAGGCTTCAATCGAACAACAGAAACACGTCTTATCTTGGCCAAAGGATTCTGAAAAGGACATCATATTCATCAGACAAAATTTACCTAAAGCATTCCTCTTTCCAGATACATACCGATGTTATACTTGGATCCTGATTCACACGAACCATGACACTCTGTGAATCCAAGAATAGGTTCGTAGTTCATGCAAATGCCATGAGCAGGATTATTGACTCGAACAAGATTGATTGTTTCGCTGGCCGAAAGTGATGAAGGGAAACAGTTCTTTTGGTCGACAGGCTTGGGCTTACAAATCTTGCAACAACCAACATCTTCCAATTGTTCTGGCGGGCACTCACTCACATCCATGCAAACTTCCTTGCTTGAAACTATCAATAACTGTCCATCGTTGTTCTCGCAAGTGAAGGTGGTACAATTATCATCACTGAACCATTGGTCTCCTACCGAATAGAGCTTATCCTTGAGGACACATTTTGTTTGAACACAATTGCCACAGCATTTGGTCTCATCCAGGCGAGTATATTCGTAGCCAAGTTTGCAGGTTGTATCACAAAGCTCGGTGATTTGTTTGACTTCAGTTGTGTCATTTGGACCATAGGTACATTGCTCTTGAACACAAGGCTCTCCGGGAACATTCCATTTGTCACCTAATTTCTTGAGGACTTCGATTTCACCGATTTCAACAATACACTCATCCTTGGGAGGAGCTGATAATGGGGTGAGAGAAAACTTTATAAGCAAAGTTATTCGAAAGTTGAAAAGACATTTAAACTTACTACACACAACAGAAGGGCAGCATTCTCCAGGTAGAGTGACAATCTTGAAGTCAAAGAACTTCTCGGAGCATTTTGCAGGTAACTCAGGACAAGTGCTTACATCACAAACAGCAGTTTGTGTTGGACAGCAACCAGAATAGTCGTAAACAATCTTTTCTCCAGTTTTGAGAGGGAAAGCCTCAACAAAGGATTGACATTCAGAAACAGGCTTGCATTCTGAAATAGAAGAAAAGTTTAAGAAGAGAAGTTAACAAGATATTTAATGATTATTTCTTGCCACAAATGTACTGCGGGCAGCCATCAGATCCAATTTTTTGTTTCTTGAACTGGTCGTCTCCACATTTTGGCAAAGGAGCGTCTGGACATGTAACTGGAGTCGGTTTCTTGGGCTGTGGAACTATAAAAAAAAACATGAATGAAAAACAAACCTAATTTTCTTCAATAAAATACATACCACAGATATATTTGGGACAACATTCTTCCGAAGAACTTATCTTTGAAGGCATAAAGTCTTCCGAGCAAATACTCTCTTGAACTGGGCACTGTTGTACAGCACACTCTGTCTTTCCATTGCTCTTGCAAGTACAATCAGTACATTTATCCTTCTTCCAGGTCTCTCCCACTGTATGGGCGCCATCATCGCACTTGATACATTGTTCCTCCGCGACACACTTATCATTGTCCATAACCTTACCCGGTGGACAGAAACATCCTTCACTCTTGCCAGCCGCACAGTCCTGCAAATCTTTCTTAGGATTGACCATAGTTTGTGTATTCATGTCTTCAACTTCGAACATGTTAGCAGAGTCACAGGTCTTCAAGCAGCCACAAGGTTCATAGACCATAGAATTTGGACAATCATAGGGACACAAATCGGGACTTCTCCAATTGAGGCATATTCCATTTCTAGCACATTCCCTTGCATAGGCTGCCAAAGAATTACAAGCACCCTTTTGGTCATTGCCAGGCTTACACATATCCTGCTGACAAGCAGACACATAAGTCAAAGGCTCAACAATTGTATTGCATTCCCCGAAAAGTTCAGCATCGAAGAACTTAAGACATGGGTCCTTCTCCGGTGGCAGTGGCAGGCATTGTTCGATGGACACATCCTCACTCAAACACTCATCCTCGCCTAAGCCCAATTTAGGTTCATCTGCCTTCCAACTTTCGGCAATGTCACAAACATCCACTGGTGCTGGGTTCGACTGCCAAGCCCTCTTCTTAGCCGGATTCATCTTCAGATCGTCGTTGGGATCTCCGTTGCAGTCACCGCAAAGACCTTCCATTTTACTGCCATATTTAAGGCTAGGTACACGTATCTGGTGAAAAATGATTGAGTCATGTTATAGAAAAATAATATGGATTCATATGTATGATGGGTCTTCCAACCACACTCGCTCAGGTGAATTCCTCTAAACCCTCTCCTTGGTGAATCCATAAATACCATTGAAGGGTTTTTTATGGTTTTCTCCCTAAAGAGAACTTCACCAAACCCCAACTCTGTTCTCAAAATAAAAAGGGTAAAATACCTACCGAATATGCCATATCATCGAAGGAGCTAGTCACTTCGACATGCGACTCAGGTAACGTGAGTTTCAATTCGTTCCTATTGGTCTCCATAATACCCATCCAGGTATTCTTGAATGGCAGCTTCTTTATTTCCATGCCATCGATTAGCACCATAACCGATTCATTGGGTACATCACGTTGAATATGAATTATATGTTCGCCGTGTAGAATATGAAGTGATTTGGCACAGCTTGTGTTGGGGCCCATCGACGTTGGTAGTCCCAATTTCTTGCAATCATCCATTGTAACGTAGACCTACATAGGTATAAATAAAAAGGATATAGAGAAGGAGGTACAAATATGTGCAAGGATGTCGATATGTGTGTATAGATAGCTTTATTATGGAAGCATTAATATATGTGAAATGTTTGGTAGGAAGATTAGACGAGTATAAAAGTGTGGGAAAATATAGACCGAGGTACAGGATTGGGAAGGAAACATAACGAAAATTATGTCTGATGGAACGCAATAAAAGGGATTTGACTTCTTTATAAATTGTATTTTTTCAGTTCTTGAAGAATTTTAAAAATTATGCTGGTCCCTTAAAAAATTCGCCTGGAAGAAATCAAAAGAAAAAATATTTTTTCCGGCGATGGTTTCTGTAGACGAAATTAAGGATTTTTAAAAAAATATTTACACTCAAAACTTAGTTCATATTATAATTTACTCAGAAATTTTGTGTATATTCAATCAGCTTTATATCTTTAAAGAATAAATCTAGAAGATATGTTTTTGCGTTCCTTATCTATTTTTGGGTTCCACAGGGCAGTAAATTAGGGCCACTTCCTTTTATTTTTGTTATAAATAGCAAGGGGCGATTAAAACAAACCGGGTCTGTAAAAGATGTAAAAATACCAGTGCCTGTTCTATTCGTACAACTCGGTACTGTAGAAAATTTTGTATCGACGAGGAAGAGGAGGAAACAGTTCTTCACCTTCTCTGTACAATGTACATGCCCTCCTCTAGCTCAAAAACGCAAGAATTATATAGGAGAATTCTTCTTAAACGATCTTATGGATCTAAATCATATCAGCATAATCAGCCTCTCACGTTTCATAAGGGACTCAAACTAGTTCCATTGAGCTTAGGAGGAAGCTTCAAGATTCATGTGGTATCACAATGGGCTGAATGGCTTCGTTAATAAAGAAAATATGCAGGCTTGAGGCAGCAATCCCTACGTACTCCATGAGTCGTCATTGCATACCGATTTTCCTACAAAAAAAAAACTTTCACAATAATGATGGTTTATCGTTTTGATAAGTACTGGAGAGCTCTAGGTAACGCTAGTTTGGTGGCCCTAGGCTCAATGAAAGGAAAATCCCTATGTGCACCTCCTCGCGGTAGAGAGCGGATAACGCTAACGCGCAAGAGGACCGAGCAACTGCTGGAATAAGCAGCTAACCCAGCTTTGCTAGACGGGACACTGACTAGTCCCTGGGTTGAAGAAAATCTATCCAAAGGTAGAGTCTGGTGGTGGATTCGCTTTTTAAGAAGGCCAACGGTAGCAGTAAGTAGCGTCTGTATTCCAGAGTGGGCGGCTACAAAAGGCGTCTGTTTTCCCATAGTGGGCGGCCTCAATAGGTTATGTGTTCGACCATACAAAGGGCGGGTGCGCCTGTCGAATCTGAGCTTATGTATGTTATTAATCTTATATCGGAAAACACCCTAGTGGAAGGGTATATGCTGTTACATGAAATATGACAACAACTGGAAACGAGTCCCCAAGAAGGTAACTTTTTTATGCAGTAAACCGCACATCGGATTAGGGGGTGCGGCATCTTTCATGCACCAGCGTCAAACAAGACGCCATAATAATAAATGAATCGTCAAAAATTAGTAGAAGTCTTTCAAGTAATGCAATGGATACTTTTGGCTATGGTATACGTATAAAAATCGGAACTTGGAACGTTCAATCCTTGTTCGATCCTGGGCATTAATGAAACAAAGTGGAGAGGAAGAGCTGAATACAGATCTGACACTGGACAAACGAGAATGATGTATTCCGGAGAGGATGAAAGAGAGGGTGGCCAAAGGCTGCAAGGTGTTGGAATTATGTTGAACGAAGTAGCTAGACGCAGTATTATTTCCTGGGCGCCAATATCTGAAAAAATAATAACTGCAATGTTCCGCTCAAAAATTCGCAACATCACAATCGTTCACTGTTAAGCCCTCACAAATGAAGCGACCGAAGAAGACAAAACCACGTTCTACACTCATCTTAACTCGGTTTACAGCAGTGTTCCGAGAGCCGATATCATGATCGTCATGGGAGACCTCAACGCTCAAGTCGGTGTAGACAATTACGGTCTCTAACGAGTTATGGGAAAAAATGGCTTGGTGTCTTTTAATTGGTGGGACTGTATTTAAACATAAGACGTGCAACAAAGTCACATGTGTGAACCCAGATGGTCATAGCGAAAATCAGATTGATCACATCATGATTCAGCAGCGAAGGAGGAAGTCTTTGTGTGATGTCAGAAATATAAGAAATGCCGATGTGGGAAGCGACCACATTTTGGCTAGAATTGAGACTATACTCAAGAGGAATCAGGCTGACTTCCGCAGCGGTCGGTCGTGCGGTGACCATATCAACACCTTACGCATTGTTCTTGAGCAGTCTGCAGAATTTCAAACACCGCTAAACCTCATGTTTGTAGATTTTGAGAAGGCCTTTGACCGAGTTAACCGAGAATGTATATGGAGATCGTTTCGTGGGAGAGGAATTCCGCCAAAAATTGTTGCCATTATAAAGGAGTCCTACAATAATGCAAGGTGTTTCGTGTTGCATAATGGACAGCTATCCGACTCTTTCGAAGTGCGTCAGGGTGTGAGCCAAGGGGATGTTTTATCGCCAATTCTTTTTCTGCTGGCGAAAGATGGTGATATAACGGTCAGCGTCGGTACAATTGAGAGGCAAGGTCTCATGGCAAATAACATCAGTAGGCTGAACGTGATTTGTCAAACTTTTCGGGTGAAAGGAAAGTCCTGTGGTCTTAAAATAAATAGCAAAAAGACATCGCATTATTCTGCATGATAAGGCTGTTGAAGAGTTCGAACAATTTAATTACCTCGGAAGTATTGTATCAGCAAATGGCGGTACGGATCTGGACGTAAAAAGGAAAATAAATAAAGCTCATGTTGCCTTTGGTGCTCTGTCCCAAATTTGGAAATCCAGTCAAGTCTCCTTACGCACTAAACTGAGATCGAATCCAATGTGAAATCCGTGCAATTATATGATTGTGAAACATGGAAAGTTTCAGCCACCATCTCGAGAAAATCGCAGGCTTTTTTGAACCACTGTCTGCGTCACAAAATCGCGCGATTTTGTCATTTTTATTTAATAAAATTTGCAATACTTTGTTTGCCTTATAATATTTTTCTCAAATTCTTTATAACACCGATTTATGCAATGCCTTTACTGTACTACCAAAAAATATCGAGAGAATAAAACCGGTTCTACCATTTCGTCAGCTGTGGTTTTTTTAAATTGTCTCTATGCGTACATTTATGTAAAAATAAAAAAAACTTATACGTGGGACATAAGTCAGGAATTACGTCTCAGTAGGGTGGGACATAAGTCCCGAATCGAATTCGGGACTTGTGACCCAGCAAAGTGGGACATAAGTCCCGAAAAAGAAATTCGGGACTTGTGTCTCGGGGACTTAAGTCCCTGCGCCGACACAGTTAAGGTATCTAAGGATGGAGACATTTTGTTGAAGCCCTATGCCCCGTACGGGGTTAGAGGACATGATGATGATCGTTCTAAACATATTAGCGAGGTTCTATTGAAAAATAAAATTACTCGCATTTTTTAGCACCGTTCTACTTTCACATGTTAAATTTTAAATAAAGTTGAGAAAATGTAAAGTTAAAAACGGTTCCGGCGGTAATTTTGAAAAATTCGAAATTTGTCACTGCCTTTTCCCATAGTCTATATTTTCAAGAAAATTCTGTGAATTTTTAAAATGGTGACTCTCTTACGAAAATATAGACTTAAAATTTGAACTGAGAACTCCTGCCTTAAATATTCAAACGCTACTATGACCTAGGACATTGAATCACGCAAATATCTAAAGTACGCATTCATAGCATAGCTTGTTAATAATGACTTCATTTGAATCGTTAGAGATAATCGTTTGTTAAAAAACCGTTACCGTTATAATATTTGAACCGATGTTTTTGAACATTAGGAACAATAAACTGCTCTTATAGTTACAAATTTACCTACAAAATTTTAAGGTTCTGAAAAACAGTGTCCGTATTTAAGGTTATTGGTCATGGATTAGTCCCTTTTTTGAATAATAAAACTTTCGTAAGATTCAAAAGCCTTCCTTTTTTAACCCAAAAATACAGTTTGACTAATATTTGAAAAAGTATAAAAAGGAATCAAAAATTAAAATGAAAAATCTCACCTGGAACTGATGTACCCCAGTTGGAACAATATCCCGCGAAAGTAAATACGTACAATTGCCGTTAAAAGTGAAATTCTTTCTATCGTAAGTAAGATATTTCGATGCACCAAATGAGTCACAAATACAATCCTTGCATTCGTTGATTGGAATGCACGTATCACCCTGTCGCAATGTGCCTTCGGGGCAATAACATCCACTGAAACAGACATCCGGCAACATGGGACAGTCATCTCCGTGAACATTATCGCACGACGGCTCACAACGTCGCTTATAGCAATCTGAGTGTACAAATGGTGCTGGACAGGATATCTCTACAAAATAACACATACACAGATATATGAAAATAAAAACAAAATAACGACTTATTTCTTTAACACTCACCGCACTGATGTACAGCTCTCCATGTGTCTAAATTAATATTAGGACTTGATGCCAGACACTGTTTAACGAATCCTTGAAGTATCGAACATTTGCATGATTGTGGATTTTCCTTATTTGACTTTAGACACTCGCAAGTGGTTTCGATGCATTTTGAGACGAATTGTTTGTAATTTACAGCCTTATTGCACTTCAAAAATGAAATGTGTCTGAAAAGGATATTATCATAGAGAAAAAGGACCCCATAAGTGTCTTCGATTGACTTACTTAATTGAATTGCACAGAGATAACGCTTTCATTTGAATAACTCTCGGACAGACTTGTGGATAGCACTCCTCCTTGGGAATGTCCTTGTCAAACCAACTGTCTCCGAATTTATTCGTACTCATCGTTATAGTTCCATTGGGAAGACGCTTATCATCGATTGGCTTGCCATTGAAGTATCCACACAATCCATCGACTGTCTTAAGGTATTTCTCGGAGATTCCCACTTTGATTCCACCGATTTCGTCATATTGAGCCCAATAACCATGCAACGGTGACACTACCAAAATTGTATTACCTGGCTGTGAGATTGTGAATAAGGACTTGGCGAGAGATGACTTAGCCAATTGTCTGGGCGTGTAGGTGAAATCATTGAATTTGAGTTTTTGATCTGGCATTATGGTAAGAACGACATCGGAGGCGACTTCCTTGATGACAAGAACCTTACGACAAACTTTGCGGTCTTCGGTGCAATTTAATTGAACTGAAAACGGAAAAAAGGATATAAAGGATATTTTTGTTATTATTCGTTATTCTTACCTGAAATGTACCACGAAGAATTGACCAAATCCCTAGCAAGGATATGGCTACAAGTTTCATACTTAAAGTCTGTTCCATCAAAAGTGATAATCGATTTTCCACTAAGCTCACAAACACGATCTCTTTGTGGACGAAGAACACAGGTGTATTTCAGACAATCACCAGGTTTCATTTTCGAATTATCAATTTCAACTTCATAATCATCAGGACATTTCGGGATATTGCAGGTAACAGTAGAATTCGATTTATATTGGGCTAGTTCAGGTATGCAAACATATTCAGCGCATTCCTCGATTTCATTGTAGCCAGTTTCGAATTCTGGTGTTGGGAAGTACTCTTCGGTAATGTTGATCATTTTGGTACGAGTAATCTTGCGACCATCATTTGAGGTGGTGAATTTTTTGGAAACCCTTTAAGTATAAGATAAATAAATAAAATGTTTACTATTTTTTTTTATGTTTGGCAGGAATTTAAGACTTACGATGTTTTGAAAATTTCGGACATCTCCCTGGTAGCGAATTGTTGGGTGATTTCCATTTTCATGCCTTCTGGACAGTTTGGTTTGGGACAATGCTTGACAACACTCTCTGGAAAATGAGAAGTTTTCGATTACCAAGAAAGTAGATTAGTTTATAGAACTTTCGAAAAGCTACCTGTCTTATTTTGCGGCATAGCTATAATTTTTCCCCTGCATTCCTCCGGTTCATCATCTTCACAATCCTTCACCCCATTGCACCAAAATTCTTCAGGAATACAATCACCGCTAGATGGGCATAATTTTTGCATTTCCGGACATGGTTCACATTTACAAAGGCATGTAGATGTCTGAATCAAACGTAGTCCTGGTGCACATGGTGGACACTTCTTTCGTTTACATTGCTTAACACCACCCAGAACACAGACACATTCCTTGCAGTTTTTATTTTCGAATTTCGATCCAATTGGATAACTTTATGTGAATTTGTTAAAAAAATGAGGGCAACTTATTTGCTTTAGTTCTTACCTTATGTAGTTTTCAACACATGGACACATATTTTGATCGACACATTTATTGCCATCCCACATTAGAGGTTCCTTGCATTTACATTGCTCCTTATCATCTGGGCTTAGGACAATATTGTCACAAACTTTGCATTTCTCTGGTTTGGTGTCGACAACTGTAACTGTATCCTTGACTTCAGCTAAAAGAGTTGAAAATTTTCAATGATATTAAAATGACTTGAAAATTAAGAATCAAAAAACAATTTTCTATGTAACAAAAAAAGAGCTTGAAAATGATTATTTACTCATTACAAACCAGGTTCCAAATTTGACCGAAGATCTGTGTCTATAAATGGCGATTATTTGAAATTTTCATAAGACCTTTACAAATAATGTGGGCGTGGCAGTAATTGAGTTTTGAACTAAATACTTATTAAATCGTAAAAGTTTTGAATCTATTTCAATGTACTATAGGTTAGAAGTCATATGTAGCTCTGCTTAATCTAGAAGTACCAAAAAAATTTGTTTCACCTAATACCTTAAAATCTAAAGCCCTGATTTCACTTCTTAAAGAAATTCAAAATTTAAAAATGTCCCAAAATTCAACAAACGTCTATATTTCCTATAACCTGTTTAGTTGAGTGATCACAACCTTATGACAGATGACAATCAGAGCATACATAAGTCTTCTGAAATAAAAATTCAAAGCTCTGAGGACTGAGAAAAACAAAATAATTCCGGAAAATCAGTTATCGTTTAAGGCGGGACAAAACATATTCATTGGAAGAAATCTAAAAGGCAATGTACGGGTACTTGTCTGGTTGACTTCGAGAAAGGCATCAACACCGTATGGTTAGAGGGTCTGTATCTAAAGCTAAAGGCTTGGCATAAGTAAACCACTGTTGTATATGCTTTATGACATGCTTAATGGAGTTAAAGATGAGATCGTTGCCGCAATTAAAGAACTTAAGAACAACAAAGCGGTAGCAGCGCCATCGTCATCAAGCGAACTGCTTTATCCGCTCATAAAAGAAGCCTCGACCACCAAAAGCTTATCGTCAAGCTTCCAAAAAAAGAAGATCTTACAAAGTGCGAAAACTGGAGAGGACTTTGCGTTCTACCAGCCGTTACGAAAATAGTAGCAAAAGTCATACTGGAACGCATCAGAGAACACATTGAGGCCACACTCGATGCCGAACAAGCAGGATTCCGCGCTGGATTCTCTTGTATTGATCATAATAACACCCTGCGGATCATTATTGAACAGTGCGTTGAATATTGATCACCACTACACCTGCTGTTCATCGACTTCGAAAAGGCCTTTAATAGACTTAACAGGGAGTATATCTGGTTAGTTTTGTGGAGGAGAGGCATCCCAGAAAAATTTAATTGCTATTAATAAAGCAGCATATGATGGATCCAAGTGTCACGGATTTTGAAATCCAAAACGGAGTCAGACAGGGCTGTATTCTTTCGCCAGTATTGTTTTTGTTCGTGATAAGCGATGTACTGCGCTCAGCTCTGTCAGGTAGATCCCATGGACTTTGACACCCCACTTAAAGCACTTGGATTACGCGGACGATGTTTGCTTACTCTCTCAAAGGATCATGGATCTCCATCAAATGACAACAAGTGTGAAGAGAGAAAAGGAGAAGTTGTGGGGCTAAAAACTAATTTGGGCAAAACAAGTGGAAAAGTAAAGAGCTTTCAATACCTTGGAAGCATCGTTTTCAGCGAAGGCGGAACCACACATCATCTGCCGCATCGGCAAAGCAAAAGCGGTGTTCGGTATGCTGTCAAAAATTTGGAGGAATAACTCTATCAGCTTAAGAAAAAAGCTGTGACTGTTTCGCATAAATGTCGAATCTGTGCTTCTTTATCGGTGCAGCACTTGGAAGGTTACTTCAGCTATAACAGCAAAGCTGCAAACCTTCGTAAATAGATGTTTTCGTAACATCATAAGGATTTTCTGGCCAAACCGTGAATCAAATGAGGTCCTTCATAGAAGGACAGGTCAGGAACCTATAGAATCTTTAGTACGAAGACGTAAGTGGGAATGGATTATACGCTTCGAAAAGGTAACGACTGCATTGCAATGCAATGGAATCCGCTCATACAATAAGGAAGAAGAGCTGGGCGAACGAAAAGCACATGGCGCAGGACATTTGAGGCATAATCGATGTCTCTAGACAAGAGTTGAAGGGAGCTAAAACACATCTCCGGAAACCATACACAATGGCGCGTAGAATAGAGGCCAAATGCGCCTTAAGGGTTTCCCAACGAACTCAACAGGCCTGAGGACCTAAATAAGTAATGGTAGACGGTTTATTGCCAATTTGGCAATATAACATCTTCAAAAATCTTTGATATTAAAAATAGTCTTCAACAGGGAACGGTTAACGCACCGATCTATTTCAGCATTTCCACCAGTGATCTGATAGCAAGTCTGACTGAGGCAGTACCGTATGCTGACGACGACTTATTTGCGTACAGAATGGCCCGAAAAATTGAGGTTATCAAGAATTTTTTGCAGGGTGACTTCAACAAGATTCAGCAATATTGCGATGACTGGAAGTGAAAAATCAACTTTCAGAAACGAGAAATTATTCTGTTCAGGACCCCGCTGTATTGAGCCTCAAGGGATACGAGAAAGAACTGGGAAAATCTATTGATCGTTGACCCAATCGACAGCCACTGGCGAATAAAAGTGTAGTAAAGTAGCTTGGCATCTGGTTGGATCAGTACTTGTATTTTGACAGACATATGAGTGCTGCTCTGGTCAGAGCTGGGGAGCCTTTGCACTGACAAAACAATTGTTTTTTAGCAGCTGTCTTGACAGCAGATTGAAGGTGATTTGCTACATGGCTCTTATCCGGCCTATGATTGCCTATGAGCGCCTGGTATGGTTCAACGTTGCCCTATGGAAAAGATGCGAGAGTTTGAGAGACAATGTCTGTGACGTTGCCTTGGGCTACACAGAACACTAGAGTCGGAGTACAAACATTACTATTTCAACCAGGTTCTATTCAACAGAGTCATCATTAACGGAATAGATCATTTCTTGCTGAAGCTTGGTAGGAGTCGCATTGCGAGAGTGATTTCGTCGACTAATGGCTTATTTTTTGGGGCTTACTGTCCCAAGTCCCAACAATGAATACTACGAAAGTGCACCTTTAAGCGGCAACATTCCAGCCGAAGCTCATTTTTATTTAGACAATCGAGGGTTGATACAGGATAGAGAGGCGGTTCCGCTAATTTACCCTTACAGCCGAGAATTCCTCGTTCTAGACGGAGCCAAGCGCTTTCGGTTCAGTAGGACGATTTCCGATAGGGACCGAAGGAATAGGGTGAGGCAGAAGTACCAGGTTTAGTGCCTTCAAATTGAAAATGCCATTTAAAGTTGTTAATGGCGTTTGATCTTGGCTGTTATGTTAAGTAGTAGTATTAAATTTGGTTAGTTTAAAGTAGCTTAAGTATTAAAATGGGTTCGGTTTTTTTTTTATTTCGATTAAAGTTTTATTTAAACCAAAAAGTATGATAAAGATACCAAGTTTTTTTTAAATTTTCCTGGTCTTAGATTAAGTAATTGTTATTAAGTATTAAAATTGTTCTTAGGCCGAAAGTCAGTAGCAATAAGATAATGGATTTACTAAGAGCAGCCGTATAAGGCCAGTAAGATGTTTTTTAATTTATTGAAATTTAAGCTAGTTTTTTAAAGAATTTTTGTCTAGCTTTAAGATTTTGTTAAATTAAAAAAAAGGTTTTACAAAATCTAGCAAAGTCCTGAACTTGTCAACTCTTTTGTTTTTTAGGGCAGATAATGCTGATAACTGAAAGGCAATCAAAGATCTGATTCTGAAGAGAATTAGAAAAGTAAGCTGACCCAATACTTAATGACAAAAGTTGTCCTTGGTGCAAAATTGTAATGGGTTTCCCAAGATCAGAATGTTAATGTAAAATGTAGTTCATAAAACGAAGAAAATCATTTTGACAGCTGACTGTTTAGGGTTATTAAAAAGGAGAGTTAATTGCAAAAGTTTTTTGGTTGTTAAATTTTTGACAAACCGAAAGCTATTAGATTTTGAAAGATAGTCCAAAAAAACAAATCAATACTTACGATATTGTATAAAGCATCCGAGAGGTTCAATTCGCATGTTGATGTTCTTCTTCCATTTCAAGGGTACGATTTTCATCATTTTCGTTTGAATTTGATTCGTAAAGAAATTCTTCTGTGGTGTATCGCGGTCATGATTAGCAATAAATACTCTTGGTTGTCCTTTGGCTGTTAGAATATTATTCCAAGCGAATCCATTGTTTGAATACAAAACCTTATAGCCAGAAACCCAACCATCGGAACCTCCTTTAGTTATAAGTCCAGTGATGTTTCTTGGTTCCAGGAAGTCGAACTTGATTGACGAAAAAGGAACACACAAATATCAGCACCTTTTGAAAATATTCAAAGAATAAATTAGACTCACTTCAATGTATTCACTTGGAGTATTCAAAACTGGCTTCCAACTTGTGGGTGCCGATAATTTCAACATATCCAATAATTGCATCTTTTTGTTGTCTTTCGATGGTGTAACGCTACTAGCCTTCACTTGGCTTGGATGCATAGTTCCACTTTCAACACCCATCAATTCACGACAATCTTCATGAATCACTGTTTCAGTTGTCGAAATGTAATGAGTTGGCTCTGGTGTCGTCTGAAAATCCTTAAATTCGTAATTTGAAAAGCATAAAGAAGCTGTAAGTCAACTTACAATAGTTGCTTCTGTGGTTGAAGTCCTTTCTTGCCGTTCTCCACATCCCAAAAGCTCAACCCTCATTGCAATCGCCCCATGCCATTTCAAAGGATAAATACGCACCATTTTTGCTTCGATTGGTATTTTAAAGAGCGATTCTACGGGTGATCGCGAATCAATCGGCCCATTGAACAATTGTGGTTTATCTGTCTCATCGACCAGGTAGTGGAATCCCTCACCGTCACTGCTATATAATATCTATATGGGGATAAAATGGTCTGATGGTTAAAAATACTCATTCATATATCAGAGACAGACATACTTTGAATAAGGTCACATGTTGATCTGACACTGGACTACCCTGCATGATGACACCGAATAGGTTCTGCGGCTCGTCGAATGCAACTTGCAAGTATTGCATTTGGTCATTGATGAGTGGCGACCAAAAGCCTTTCGAATCACCCGATGGTTTTGAATGCAATCGACTGTATTGTGGCAGATATCCCGAGCTTAATGTACTGCTAGCATTGAAAAATGAATCGGGTATTGGTTGGACGCCATTTATCATTGGAATAAGTCTATCAAAAAAACAAACACAAACACACAGAGGGAATTATACAAATTGACCATAATCAATTTGAAAATAACCTACAGTTCTGGCTCGCATTTAAGTGGAGGTGTTGAAGTTACCGGAGTGATGAATGGTAGTTTTTCGGTGAATGATTCAGTAGTGTTTGGAGTGATAACTAAAAAGAAAGCCGCATATTAAGTCTTCTTCCCTAAATTATGTTGGGTTTCATAATCTTACCTGTAGGTTCTTCAGTCATTTCAAAGATCACATCACCCTTGCAGAAGAATGTGTTGTCAATACACTGACAAGTTTGATCTTGGCCGAATACATTTTGTTTGTAAACTGAATGAGGCTGGAAATATTCGTTAGAAAATTCCTTGAAATATCAATTTTTCTTCTAAGCTTACCTTCACGTATTTCTCATCACTACTCATGCAAGGACATTCATCAATATCCACACAAGTGTCCTTATCACGCCACATTTTATTAAGACCTGGACAATAAGGTTCCGATGCATCTACACAACCAGGTTCACAAATGTCTCCGGGATTGCATAGGCCACGCTTGATGAGTTTCTAGATGAATTTTCAAAGTTAAAGAAATTGCTGGGGGAAATAGTTGATCAATACTTACAAGTCCGAAATAGTGACAAGTGTGTTCACAATGATTGGCACACTCTGACCAAACCTTTCCAGGGGGACAAACTGCCGGTGCTTCAGTTGAGACCGATTGAACTCCACAATTCGGTTTGATTGCTTCAACACTACCAATATGATCACAAACGTTGAACACCGGGTTAAACATCATCGATGGACCACAAGTCTTTTCGACGTATTTATAGCTTCCAAAATTATCTGATGGGACACATTGTAAGAATTTGTGACAATCACCCGGGAACTCCTTATACTGTCCTTCAGTTGCATTGCAGGCATTTTCTGAAGCAGTTGGTTCAGTGGGTCGTACAGTCGTTGTCACTTCCTCTGGTTGACATTGACAGAACACTCTGATCTCGTAGTCATGACAGTTTCCATTGCACACCAAGCCCTCTTCCATGGTGCAGTACACATTCTCGTCCATAAGCTCAGCTTTTTCGTGTGAATCAACAACACGACATTCGATCTTCTTCATAAACTCTTTCTCACAAGTTCCATAGATCATCTCGAATGGATCAAACCTTGGAAGCTTCTCCTGATCGTTCAATTTGATATTTTTATGTTTCTTATTCGAGTCCTGATCCCTATTTATCCATCTCGTCCAGCCGGGAGTGCATTTTGTCTCTGGTGGAGTGTCCATTGGATTCTCTGTTGAACTATCTTCAATCCTAGCTGTGGTCGTATTCAATGGCTTCTCACATGGAACGCCACTGCAAACTTCCTTCTTTTTGGTACAGCGACACGTTTGACAGTCATCGCCTGACGTTATATCACCTTCGTAGTATGTCTTGCCATCAATCAACATGCACACCGGCTTGCATTCTGACTTGGGAACACATTTGGTGAAGGAGTCATTCAAATAGATCATTCCCTCGTCGCAAGGCTTAATTTGACAACCCTCAATGCAGTTCTCATTCAAACACATGCGGTCGGTGATGCCTTGATCTAGAAAATTGTCACAAGTTTCAACTGCACAAGCGGGCGTACAGGGTTTGTACTCCGAACAGTGGGGGTCACATTGCATTGCTTTTATTGTGCATATATGAGGAGGGTTTGAGATGATAGACGAAGTATAGAAATAGAGGAATTGAAATTAGAAAACTAGAAATCATTTGAAAATTGTGAAAGGTTTGTCTGTTTCGGTCGGTGGTGTAGGCGTCCAGGTGAATTTCACAAAGACAAAAATAGGTTTTGAAAACTTTGTAGAAATTTCGGGATTACTCTTAACTTTTCGAAAATCAAGTTGAAATTTTCGAAAAATTAAAAATCTTGGTCGGCAACTCAACTAACTGCAGTTTTTTAGTTGGACGAAGTCATAATTCATATAATTCTCAACTAATTGACTTGAAATTTTGAAAATATTTTTTTTTTCATACTTCAAGTTCACCAAATCTTAAAAAAAAGTCACAAAATTAATTGTAACATTATGATTGGAAAATTAAAAGAGCTTTAAGTCTGGCTGTGGACCCTTAAAGATGGAAACGTCATCGATTAAAAGCTTTTTCGTCAATCTTAATTCTCAATTGTGAAATTCCCCTACATTTTCATGAAAATACTTACGACAAAAGTGTTGTGTTCGCCAACGAATGCTGATTCCCTTGGCCGAACACGAGTGAGCATATGCAGCAATTGCCGTACACAAACATTCGCAATCACCGCCCTGGTCACAAGCGCACGTATCGAAGATGCAACGTTTCAGATACTTTTCGACAGGAACCTCAGAATGGCATTCCTATAGATATAGATAGGAGTTGGTAAAATATTATAGCGATGGGCTTTTCACAAATGCACGAAAAACGGTAAAGGTAATGTAATTTGCAATCGAATTTTCACTTTCACAAAATGAATATGCAAAGTGAAGTGAACGATATAACGATTCATACAACAAGCAAGGGTATATACGGTACGTACCTTAAACATTGATGACTTGAGAATACCACATTTAAGTTCAGCCCATGTCTCCCTTTGAGGATGCTCCTTGCAGGCGTCGATTTGTTGAATTGGAGCTACACAGTATTCTTGCATTTTCCACGAATGCCCAAATAGGAATGGACTTGTTTCGAGGCCTTGGGATGGTGTTTTCATGTCATCGTTGGCATTGTCATTGTAATTGCCACATAGACCATTTACTTTGCCTTTCCAATCTTTGCCTAGCTTAACATACACGCGAGTACCTTCGTCCCATTTGATTTGAAGTTTTAGTGGAATTATTTCGATAACAGTGAATAGACCGGCTTTATAGATGTTATAGGATTGTCCTTTGCTGCCAAGTTCTTCACGAAGTTCTGAAAATTGTATATTGATTGAGGTTGGTGGGTGAGAGTTAAGCGAGTTGATTTTGATATAGGTATATAAGGAATTATAAGGTAGGTATTTTGAATTAAACGATTCGAATATTTGGGAGTGAGAAGGAAGATAGATTCATCACTTACTATCGATTGGAGCTTTACTTTGATCGTCCAAGTATGAGGAATCGGCTGACAATGTTATCGAATCTCTAATACTGCCATCGATTGCAATTTGCAATGATTTCGAGCATGTGACTCCCAAAGTGCCACAAAGGACATTTTGGATTGTAATAGAGAACGAATCACCGTTAGCAGCAACGCCTTTCGATAGGATATAGTCGCAGGCTCCTTGGAAATCGAATTCATGATTGTCGAAAGTTGTGAAATGAGAATCACCCCAAACACTGCAAGTGCGTTCGCATTCGTTTGTTGTACAATTCCAATTGCCAGATTGACAGATGCTGAATGAAGGGAAGATTTTGAAATCAAATTACCATTTAGCCTTCAGAATCCCACAGGGATCAATTGAAAATTCATGCAATCTTACCAAGTATTACAATCTTCAGTCATCTTATCGCCGCCGGAATAGCTCTTTCCACCATGGTGGCAGGGGCAATCTTCGACCTTTAAACACTCTTTGGTTGTGACATCAAGGACGAAACCTTCCATGCAAGCACAGCCGGGTAAACAGTCCTCCAGATCTTCAACATAGTTAACCATATTTTTGCAGGTTTTCGGTTCGGCTGGCACACACTTGGAGAATTGAGCATTGGGTTTGATGGCACATTCCTGCTTTTTGGCAGAGGATGGGGGATATTTCTCTTCATCTCCCGGTCCAGCTATGTCACAATTCCAGACGCCTCCTTCACAGGTACTGGGAGATTAAAAAATATGTAAATTACTTAATTTGAAATCAAGTCATCATCATTCTTACCAAAGTTCCAAAAATTGTCTTCCAGGGCGCGTTTCCTTGTATCCCGTGTTAAATGTCGCTCCATCGTAAACACATGGGCAATCTTTGGCAGGGACACATTCGTTGTTATCGTTTAGATATTCACCCTTTGGACAACGGCATCCCTCGATGCATTCTGTTTGGCAAGAACTTTTTCCAGCGACATCGTCACAATTCCGGGCGCAGCTGTCACCACATTCGTCATAAATCTGCCCAACAGGACATTGAATAGCTTGAAATTTAGGAAGAAATCAACTTGATTTTCTCGTTACTTTAAAAACGAATTAGGTTACTTACCACATTCCTTGACGGTGTATCTCCATCCGGTCTTGATTCCTTGACGGGCACATTCAGCAGCGTACGCTGACACAATTGGACAGAAACACTTGGAAGGATCCTCCTTACAGGCACATGTATCGTAAATACAATTTTCATAGTAAGTCTCTGGTTCCACAGACCATTGACAGTCGAGGAAGATATCATTAGTTAACCAGGCGCAATGTTTTTCAGCGACTTCTCGCATTTGAGGATTTGCCGTACACGGATGTGGCCCCATTTCAGCTTCGGGTTCATCATCGCAAGTATCCTTTGTTCTCCATTTATTGGCAAACGGCTCGACAGCTGTTTCGATATCACCCTCAGGTGTCAAGAAATCATCCTGAGTTTTAGAATTGAAGGTTCCACAAAGACCAGAAGTCTGATCACGAAGGCTTGGTGGAGCATCAATGTACAGACGAGTCTGACCATCCCACCAAACTGACATTCCATCAGCTAAATCGACCTTAATGAATGTTGAACTAGCTTGACGAATGAGAATCTGATTGTTTCCGGTAATTTTTGGTAATTTCAAAACTTCTTTATCATTGACGTGGGTCACAAGGTTCTGACCAAGTTTGATTGTTGTCTTAACTCCATTGACATCGGAAACAATTGTCACTGACTTCGTGCAGGAGGGGGTATCAACCGAGTTTGTCGGGGCATAGTCAAGTGATTCAGAAATGGCTCCACTGCAAGGAACATTCTCAGCTTCAACAGTCACATTCTCAGTCTTGAGCATGTAGTATGAGCATTTTCCCATGAAATCGAACTTCTTTCCATCGAATGTTGTGTAATGGGGATCTCCAATGGAGGAGCAACGAGCTCCACAGTTCTCATCGGTACATGTCCAGACGCCATTTTGACAGGTGCTACGGAAAAAAAACAAAATTAATTTTTGTATTATTTCAAGTCTTTCTTTTTCTCTCTTACCATGTGTTGCAGTCTTTTTTGATGGTGCTGCCAGCTTTGAATTCCTTATTTCTCATTGTGCAGGGACAGAGTTCGGGGGAGATGCAGGAATCTTTATATTGTACAGTTCCCTCAGGACAGAAACATCCCTCATTGCATTTCTCCTTGTTTGGCATCACATCTGATCCACAAGTCGGCTCAACATTAGGACCACAGGGTAGATAGATACGTCCAAAGCTGCACTGAATTGCTATCAATTTTGAAGAAATCACAGTTTTAGGAACCTAAATAATGATTTTCAAAAGTGACTAATTAACTTACGACAAATTTGCAAGTTCCTCCAACCATGTTCCAACTTGATACCTCTGAATTCACATTCTTTGGCAAGCATGGCTATGGAATCACAATTACACAACTCAGGTTGTTCCTTGTTGGGACAACTACAGTAATCTTGTACACAGGATTGCATCAGGGCTTTCATGTTAAATGGCTTTAAAAAAAGGACAAAAGTTCCAACTCATCGTTAGCATTCCGAAATGACAATCACCGACTTATTTACCTTAACACATTCTGTCAACTTAGCATTGAAAAGCAACTCCTTACACACTTCGATAGCTTTAAGTTGGTCTTTTTGGTCACACTGATTAGAGAAGTCTATTTCACCACTATTGTCCATGAAGCACAATGACGAATCGTCCTGTGCCCTCCAAGAATCTGTAAATGCCTTGCTGGTTTTCAAGAGGGCACCCTCTTTAGAGATGAAATCATTTCGATGGTCTCCATCAAACGAACCACACAAGCCGCCAGTACGATTCCAGAGGCCAGGTGTTGCTTGCATGAGAACAAACTGAGCCTTATCCCACAACAGAGACATTCCAATTTGATCCAAATCGATTCGAAGATGTTGAGCCACTGGCAAGACTTTCATACCCTTAACTTGCACCGGAATTGGGAGACTTTTTTGTGGAGTGGACAGTTTTACAGTGCCATCTATCGGATAAAATATTTGTAATCTTGTGAAGTCGCATCATTCCAGAAATATCAAACTTACTTGAATATTCGAACGTGTACTCAACTGATTGCCAAAAGATTTTCAAGGCATGTGGACAATTATAGCCTGATCCGTAAGGGCAAGCTTTCAGGATAATATCAAAGGTACCATCGATCTTATCCGAGACCAAAGTATGGGAACAAGAAAGCGGAGCTCTATTTGGAAAAATATTGTATTTTAATCGTAGGAGTTAATGTCAACAACTTACTTAAAAATAACTCCATCGAAGGTTTTCAAATTATCTCCTCCCCAAGTGGCACAAAGAGCTGGCTTTGGAGATCTGTCAATGAACATATTTTGATCGGATTCAACGTACAACGAATAAATGTTCAACACATCAGTCAAAGAAAATGATATGTCCTGAAAGAGAAACAAGGTTTTTCAAAATTAAAGACGGTCCTCAGTGGTTAAAATTGTGTCACTTACGTCAACTACACTAATTGAAGTGTGTTGTTTCGTCATACTTGTAGGGACAACTTTGACGCCCTCAGCTTAATGTGGAGAAAGAGATAAATGTACAAAAATAAGAAAGATTAAAAAAATGTAATCTTTGAAAATGATAAACTGAAATTTTTGAAATGAATGTGTTCATGGATTTAACTTAAAATTAACTGTTGAGATCGTATTCTTAAATAGTTTTCTATAATTGACTTCTCTAAAGTTATTAAGAAAAAAAATTTGTTATCTTCTCGAAGTCAAATAATTGTTAGTTGCAAAATTGGAGTCCATGAATTGAATATTTTTGAATGGAA
This sequence comes from Eupeodes corollae, assembly GCF_945859685.1. Lineage (NCBI taxonomy): Eukaryota > Metazoa > Arthropoda > Insecta > Diptera > Syrphidae > Eupeodes > Eupeodes corollae. The sequence continues at coordinate 289,387,080 of NC_079147.1, forward strand.
CGCTTTAAGAATGCATTTACTAAAGATTGCATTCTTTTACACTACTTAATTAGTGCCTTTAAAGTTAAAATTAAGTTGGGAATGATCAAGTCTTAAGTTGATACTTACGATATAAACATATAGGAATTGGTGGTAAAAATTGTCCAGTAGTGTATTGACATTTATAAGCTGTGGTTTTCGGTCCACTCAATGCAATGCCAGATGGGCAAGTTAATGCACATGAAGCTTCATGAGTATCAAAGGAACATTTATAATTCCCATTGAATCCTGTTCTTGTGATGTTACAAACTTGTAAATCTGTAGTAGCAAAAAAATTAAACTAAAATTCAAAAAAAAAATAATCTTATTTCCTGTTACCGTATTGACATTGAGATCCTCTAAAGTTCTGTGGACATTGACACATATTTACTGAGATACATTGGCCACCATTTTCACATTTAGGCTCACAAATAGCTATAGAAGAATGTTTTGTAAAATTCTATGAAAGTTGATCATCTGAAACTGAACTTACGTTCACAATCTGGAGCTTTAGGAAGTCCAGTTTTTGGGTGATTCCATTCACCATCCAAACACTCGAGGTTTGTGATTCCAGTGCCGTCAGGGAACTGATAGCCCTTCATGCATTTAATATTGCAAACACTGTTAGGGACAATAGTATAAATACTAAATCTTGCCAAAATTTTGTTGAACTTACTTATTTCTGCATGAAACCATAGAACCATTCGGAATTGGTGGTTTCGAAGCACACTGTATTCTGCGATTCTGGCAAAGTGCTCCATAGAAATTCTCAGGACACTGACAGAGACCAGGCTCAAGACATATCCCATTATTTTGACATGGTGGAATGCAAGCAGCTGTTTAAATTATATTTTTACAAAACATTTCTATATGTTTCTTAAAAAATATGTTCAACTTACGTGTACAAGGTGGAATAACATCATCAGTTATTTGTGAATCTCGAATAATCCATTTTCCAGAAATACAAATCACATTTAAATGATTTGAACCGTCGGGAAAAATGAAATTAGCTGGACAGGAAATTTTACAATTGGTATCTCGACATTCGTATTGTACGTTTTGTGGCAGAGCCAGTGGCTGACGACAGGATCCAGCTGGTGGTATGTGGCCAATGGTCATCATACTATTGAAACCTCTATTAGGTTTTAACCAACTTGAAATTTTAGTGCTGCATGAAGAAAAAAATCAATCAATCAATCAGTCAACAATAATAATGTAAGCCTTCAATGTTGGTCAAAACTAAAGCAATTTTGGTAAATACAAAATATTCATCACTCGATATTTAATTAAACGTTAAATGTTATCAAATATTATTTTATTGATAAGCTATACAAAATTGATTTTTGGAATATGCTATAAGAGGTATTTACTAATAAAATAAAAATATATATTTTAAAAGCATTTCAATCAAAGATAAATCAAGTTGCTTTAGTTTTGTCCCTTGTAAAATACGAGTCCGAAAGTTAACGTACAGAAATCCCTTTTCAGGTTGTTGTGGTTGGGGGTTATAGCCTGGTGGTCCATAATGATGCATATGACTTGTCTTTACCACCTTATAACCTTGTGGACTAGGTCCACCACCATAACCCTGGTGACCAGATCCTCCATAGCCGCCATAGCCTCCATAACCACCACTAAAAAATTATTTTAATTAGAAACAAATATTTAGTTATGAAACTTCAAGGTTAAAAATGTCGGAGTACTTCTTTATGTTTTTGGGATTACGAAACATGACAAAAATAATTCTAAGTTAATGCAATTTATATTATTTAAAAATTTAATAAGGAAAAGTCTTGAATATGGCAAGTTATTATTAATACAACAATATTTGTATACTCACTAGCCATCGATGTGCCTGGCAACTCTTTCTGATCCTTCCACTTTTCCATTGCCTAATTGATCAATTCTAAAATTTACGAAAACAAATAAAATACATAAAATTATACGTAAGATGTTTTTTTTAACTTAGTAAAAGATTGTGATATTTTTTGTATGATTTTTTAATTAGTGCCGTGAAATAAAGCCAAACGAAATATGGCCAAATTTTAAGAATTGGCCTTATTTCACGTTTGTAAAGTTTAATAAAGTTATTTTATTTTTAATAAAATTTGTATTTATTTTTTTACTTCCCATAGGAAGTTATTGTAATGGGTCCGATTTGTCGAATTGAAAATGTTGACGTTTCTCGACGTTTCAAGGTCCCTACAGTCGAAATAAAAGATTTTTAGAAAGATGTCTGTGTGTGCGTGTGTACGTTCGTACGTCAGGAAGTTCGTGACGTTTTTTACGTCGTCCATAGCTCAAAAACAAGAAGAGATATCGTAATAAGTGAATTTTGTTATACAGGTAATAAAACAGAAAGACGCAGAAATGGTTCTAATGAAAATTGCGTAAGTGTTTTTTTTACCCATATCAGTTTAAAAAAGGTAAACATTTTGGTTAACCTCAAATATATTACGAACCAAGAGCGCTAGAGACTTCAATTAATTTTTTTTTAAATATATTGTAACGTGATACAAACAAGTATATTTTTTGAAAAAAAATCCAATTAACATTTTTTTATCAAAAAACTGAAAAAAATTTGTTACCTCGAAAATTTTACGTATACAAAATGATTTATCTCCAAAATATTTTTTTACAACGAAAAATAAAGTGTTTAACTACTGGTAAAATTTTGAGAAAAATTAAATCGACAGTTTTTTTTTAAATAATGAATGAACAAAATAAAAGTTGGTAAAAATTAATTTTTAACTCAAATATGTTTTCAAAACTGTAAGATTTTGGATTAAAACTAAAATAAAAATAAATAAATTGGGTGGCGCGACAGTCCATTGAGAACCAAGGCCTAGTGACTTACAACTCTCAACCATTCCTGTGTGCGAGTAATGTTGTCAGGAATGGAGGGGACCTACAGTTTATATGCCGACTCCGAACGGCTAATTTTGAGAAAGCACTTTTTCATGACAATAGTTACTCTTGGAGAAGTTGTCAATTCCTCGCAAGAGGCAGTACCCGTGAAAAGATTTTAGATGGCATAGGCAGGGATCGAACCCAAGACCTCTAGCATGACAGTCCAACGCACTAACCATCATGCCACGGGTACGGTACGGATTAAAACTACTTTAATCTTTTAAAAAATATAGTTGTCAACATTCAGTAAATATTTGATAAAAATTAAATTGACAGTTTTTTTTAAATTAAAACTTAAAAGAAAATTGAACAAAAGTTGGTAAAAATGTATTTTCGACTTAAATATCTTTTCAAAAATTTGAGATTATGGCTTTCAACTACATTGAAAAATTAAAAAAAAAAAACTGCATTGACAATTTTGTACAAAAAATGAAAACCTAAACAAATAAAACACACGACTGGATCGCACGAATTTGCTCCTGTATTTAAAATGTTTGTTTAAAGTACCTATATAAGACTTAAAAATATACTTGTTAAATAAGTTTGTCTTCAAAGATATAAATGCCAATTGACTTGTCAACAAAACAGCGCGATTCATCCCAAGACACAACTCATCCCGAAAATAAAAATACTTGTAAGCATACTTAACGAAAACAATTGTTTGTGTATTCAACTAGTTCGTTCGAAGCTTTTTCCTTTAGATAGCTTGATTTTAGTTAAATATTAGAAGAACCAGGATGGAAATTAAATTATCTGAAGATAAGAAAGAGGAAGAACATGTGTGTTTAAATTGAAAAGCGATTGGCTATTGGTTGTGTAGTTAGGAAGGTGTCTAAAACGAATAAAGAATAGTTCATTGGTGTGCTCAGCCATGCTTATGATGATAATGAAGGAATGTTATTGGTAGGTAGAAAGTAATTACAACAATCCAATCACATATCCTCTTTTTTTTAAGTTTTCAGCGCATACATGGAGTTATTATAATTACGTTCAGTTGTTTATTTTTTCGTGAAATTTTAAAAGAAACAAGCATAAGAACAAGTACAAGAAATTGCTATTCATGTGTTTTTTACAGTCAGGCTCTTATGCGTTTTAGATTTTAGTTATGAAGTGACACGTAAGCAATAGTTGTAGAGGTTGTACGTAATACCTATACAGGTCTAATGTGTATGCATACGTTGGAAAAGTGATTCTAATAGAAAACACATATACTTTTTCTTAAGACTTCTACCAAGTATTAATTCTCTTACATATTTGTGAATCAACTCTATTCGTAAAGAATAATAACATAGAATAATATAAAATTATATATTAAAAGGTACTAAGATAATACTTCTTGATAGATTCTTGAAAAAAGATTGTTGATTAAATATATCATATTTGTTAATCCGCTACAGTGATGCTACACGGACGGCCATCGTTGGTATTTACAATAATTATTGGTTAAAAAATACATAAATATGTACCATATGGATAAAAGATAGGAATGTAATTAAAATTTTGTCAAAATGATGCGCTCTTTCAGGCTCATGGACAGTTAAAATAATTTTTTAAGATTCAAAATTTTATTTTAAAAATAAGTTTGTGTTCAAAAATTTAAATGCTTTATAAATGAAAAAAACCCATGAATATTTCTAATTTTTTGTTTAAATCGTTTTGAGCGGTTTTTTTTAAATTAATTTTGTACGTACAAAATTTTTCAATTTTGTTTTAAAAATATTTTTGGTATGCAGATGCTTAGTGATTGTAAATATACGCTCAATATTTGAGTTTCGTAAAAAAATGTTGAACCGTTTTTGAGATACAAATCCAAAAAAATAAAAATTGCACTTTTGATAATCAAATATTGTTAAGGCAATATAAGAGCTTATTCAAAAAAAATTATTAAAATCAGTTCATAAGTTGCTGAGAAAATTAGAAACTAAATAACGGTTCTATGAGTGGTACCTTTTCTGGACAGTAAAAAAATATGTTTTTCTTATTAAAAGAAGCAAAGTTTTAAAATGAAATTTTAGATACAACTAAAAAAAATCTATCGGTTTGTTTTTGAGAAAATTAGAAATATCGTTTTTTTCCAAAAAAATTGTATGGGGTCCACTGTTAGTTTTGATCTTAAAAAAAATGAAAAAAAACGCCTAATGCGAATCTGCTCAAAACCTTAACTTCCAAGTTTGAACTCAATCGATCCAATGGTTTAGGCTGTAGGAGCGTTGACAAACAGACAAAATCAACCGAACAGAATCGCGGGACCCACTTTTTTCGACTTCTCTACCATCGTAATATCATGTTTGATTAAAATCTCGAGTTCGAAATTTTGCTTGAATGCAAAACTTGCCATATATGTAGTTCCTATATGTCGCAAGTAAAAAAATTATAAAAGTTAGTAAAAATTGATTTTTGGCTAAAATACATTTTTAAAACTTTGATATATTGGCTTTAAACTAATTTTATCTTTTAAAAAACATTGTTGTCCACATTCAGTAAAATTTTGAAAAAAATCTAATGGACAGTTTTACAAAATATAAAGACCTAACAAAAAAACAATACTAAAACTTTGTAAAAATTTACTTTCGACTCAAATAGCTTTTCAAAAATTTAAAATATTGTCTTCAAACTGTTTTTATTTCACAGAAAATATTGTCGTCGATATTCAATTATTTCAATTATTTTTATAAAAATCTACAAGAAATACTACGCAAATTTGGTGAAAATTGATGTTCGATTCTTGATATCTCTCAAATTAATTTTATCTATTACACAAACTAGTTTTTCAAACTAAACTATTTCCTGACAGGAAAAATATTATTTGTAATTTAAAATTTTTTTAGCTAATAACTTTTAACCCAACACGAAAACCTACAAACTTTAAAGCAAGACAAATCGACAGTCAGAATTTGAAGTTATCAGTGTGGGTCACATAACCAACCTTTTCTTTTATTAAGTTGTCATATTGACTACTGCGATTATCATATTGACTACCGCAGTTGTCATATTGCATCGGAGTTGTCATGTTGACTACCGCAGTTGTCGTTTTGAATACCACATTAGTCAAAACGACAACCGTAGATTCAATTTCCTTCAACCAATTTCTTGACTACTAAAGTTGTCATATTGACTACCAAATTGTAAAAAAATGTCTGATCCCAAAATTGACAACCGAAAATTGTTCTATTGATTATCGCAGACATCGGCTGAAAATTAACTACCATATAGTCATATTGACTATCAAAATAGTCAATAGGATGACTTTTTTCGTTCTGTGCATGACGATATGGAGATGCTTTCTAAAAACTAGTGGTTGTTTTTTTACTTGCGGCATGTAGGAACCATTTAGCAACTATTGCATTAGTAAAACAATTATTCGAAAGCGAGAGATTAATCAAACATTTCGATCGTAGATAAGTCAAAAAATTGAGTCCGCCGATTCTATCCGACTGTCTATCTGTCTTCCTGTTTTTTGAAGTTAAGGTTTTTAGCCGATTCGCTTAAGTCGTATTTTAATGTTTTTTATACTGAAAATAAAAGCGCCCTAATACAATTTTAATCTGAAAAATAGCTGCAGACTTGAAATATTTTTAAACTAAAAATATATAAAATTGTATGTATACAAAATTAATTAAAAAAAAATATGTATCTATAATGAGAAATCAAATGACAATACAATTTGTGATAACAAACCGTTTTTGCAAATACATTTTTAAATCTTAAAATATAAACAAATTCTTTGGATACATAAGTAAGCTCCTGTTACCCAGTCTTGCATTTTTTTCGTTGAAAAAAAATTTCGAAATATTGCGAAAAATCGAATATCGCTTTCCACTTCATTTTAATTTTATTTGACATAATTATGACGTGTCGTACACAATTTTTTTTAAATATTAAAAATAATATGACAGTTTTTTTTATAAATCTAAAAATAAAAGGAATTTTTTTTATTAAAATATTTCAATCGAATATTATAGAAACAGAAAATGAAACTACCTAAGGAATATAGTTTGGCTACGATAAAGAATAAATACATTGATTTCGTAATTGTCAGTGTTTTGCAAAAAAAAAATCTTATACAAAATGCAACTTAAGTTTCTTAATTATTAAGTTTTCTTCAAGTATGGCAAAACAAACAAATATATTAACTCTACATTTTGCATTTCATCTTAAATAGGGTCCGCCATCTTGCATTTTTTTTATCCAGCTAGTGCTTATTTCGTAAATGGTAACACTTAGCTCATTTTGATTTTGGCGAGAATGTTAACATGCGAAATTGTCGCATTTAGGGCACAGAAAACTGCACGCATACATTCAAAAGCCGATAGACCCAAAACGAGTCAATGTTTGGTGCGGATTTTGGTCCATAGGCATAATTGGGCTATTTTTTTTTTCAAAATGAGCAAGAAGTGATCGGGCCTGTTGAACGGATTTTTGTTCACAAAAATTGAAGAGGAGGATATTGGCAACATTTGGTTTTAACTGGACGGCGGCCGGCGCAACCTCCAACACAGCCGTAGCTTTACTTGATGTTTTTATAGTGTTTTCAAAAAAAAATTAGTTATTTGGTGATCCGATATAAAATACTTTTGGAAACATTTAATAATTTTTTTGAATAATTCAATTCCCAGTTTTGTTTATAGAAAATAAAACGTCTAAAAAAGCTTTTGAATAGATTTAGCCTCCCTAATTCCATTTAAGAATACAGTTCAGTTCTAAATTTGTGATAAATTGTTTGTATTAGAAATAGAGTAGAAAATAAGAGTGTCGGTGTACATCGGTTTTAAACAATGTGAAAGACAGAGTGTGGTAGGGCATTTCACATTCGACATTCGTGTAGTACGTCCAACAAACAAATCTCTATACTTCACAGTGCCGAAGTCAAAGGTAAAATGATGAGTCTTATTATAAAATTGTGTGAGGGCAACAATACCGCTGGCTATATCACTCTGGCATAGCCTGTAAAAATAACGGTAAAAAAGATTGATACAAAACACTTTACGACCACGTTTGAGAGGCGTATTTGTTTTTAAAATGTCATTGTCATCCATAATTTAAAAAAAATCTATGAATACTGTCTAAGGTGCTTAAATACGTTGCTGGCACCAATGTTTAAGCTCAAGTTTTGTAAATTGTGGTCATATCAAGAGATACAAAATGTCATGCATTATATAAGCAAACACAAACCTTTCGGCATTTTTATCGAACTCGTGTATTTGATCGTTCCAGAATATATTGAATCACCACCGTGTTAAGTTAAGAACACATACTCATTATTTTTATAAATCTGAGTAAAGAAAATGTTTGAAAACTTTTTATTTCCACATGCTACCTGCATTAAGCCTTGAAAACCAGTGGCAACATTACCTCGTAGCCATCAGAGATGCCACCTCTGAAGTGCTAGGTTTCACACGGCCACAACAACGAAACCCCTGGTTTGACGACGAATGCCGGCAAGCGAAACAAGCGGCATACAAAATGGCGCTGCACAGAAGAGGAGAGAGGAACACCGGCTTCTTAGATGGAAAAAAGAAAGCATGAGAAGCGCGACATCGAGAAGATAGAGGGATGTCACAACAGGAATGAGGTGCATAAATAGTATCAAAAGATAAAAAAGACCTCTTTGTACAGAATGATGATGGATGATATTTTCATAATTGGAAGATCAAAACGTGATGTCAGTGGAGCGTTTTTGAGCATTGCGATGGAAGCGAAGAAGATGGGTTTAGTGGTCAATGAGTGCAAGACCAAGAATATGCTGTCATCAAAAAGGAATTTGACCAACACGTCTTGAGAAAAACGTCACCATGGACAGATATAACTTTGAGGTAGTTAAAGACTTTGCCTACCTAGGCACCGCTATTTACACAGACAACGACAACAGCGCTGAAATCAAACGAAGAATAACTCTTGCAAATCGCTGCTTCTTTGGACTTAGAAGGCAATTGAGAAGTAAAGTCCTCTGTCGAGCATCTAAAATCTCCGTCCATAAGACACTCATCATACCGGTTCTCATTTATAGCGCTCATACTCATTATTTTTATAAATCTGAGTAAAGAAAATGTTTGAAAACTTTTTATTTCCACAGCTAACAAGCTTCAATCAATTTCATCGTTAATTTAATAAAAATAAAATAATTTGGAATATCCTTGTTTTATACCTAACCTTACAGTGTCGATTAAGCACTACATACACCATTTTTATTCCTATGTAAGTATGTTTTTTATTGTTGTGCTAAAAATGTTTTTCTTCCACAACCTTTTTACACAAAAAAAGCTACAATTAACTGCATTCAGTTAATTGGGAATTTTTATTTCATATTAATTTATTTTGCTTTTTAACTTTTAATTTAAATTATTTTACTTTATTTTATTGTATCTTATTTTATTTCATATTATTTAAAAAGAAATAAAACTCACGCTTTGCTTGTTTCACTATTTCCAAGCACAAAATGCAAGGATAATGCTAATAACACTATTGACTTATTACAGCCCATGTTGGGATTGTCCTTACGCAAAGTAAAATACAATACGATTATTTCTAAAAATTGATAGAACCGAGTTGATGAAATTAATTTGCAAATCCGGATAACTGCAGAAGTATACTAATGGTTTGCAACCCAAAATAGTTCCTTTTATAATAAAATGTACGAATGCATAAAATCTGCACGATCTTATTTAATTTTTATTCATTCTACTGATAAATTCATTCATTTTTTTATTCTGTTAAATTTCATTAAAAAAAAGAACACATTTACGATCTCACAATCAAATAAGAAACACGTAATGGGATTTCCTGTGAATATGATACACACACTCGCAGTGGCCATGATTTTTAATAAAATATAATATGAAGAATAATATTTAGGTCAAGAATAAGATTTAGCAAAAATATATAACGCCTATATATAGCTTCAAGAATTTATATTGATAAAAATTACTTAAGCAGGGCAAGACCATTCGGCGAAGTAGATATTAGATACCATGACATTGAAAATGCAATGTTTTTGGATAAAAATAATTTACTTCTATGGAATGTTCTTATCTTGAAATAATTTTAATTTAATTTAGCTTTTGGAATTCAAGATAAACACAATTAAGAAGATGGAATAGGAATTGCCATAATTTTGATTTAATATTCTAAGTAGTATTAGCAGTTTTCTTATTCAAGTTTTTTTTTTTCTAAAAAATGTGTAATAATTTTTGAACAAACAAATTAAGGACCGTGATGTTAAATAACATTCAAGATTTTATAAACGAACGAAAGATAAGGCCATTAGTTCAAAATGTAAATATTTTAAGTTTAAATTCTAATTTTTCAACACATCATTTGAAAAAATAACAACTAACATTTAAAAAATTAGGTTTAGTATCCAAATTCATTAATTTTTTTTAACTTTTATTTAAATAAAATATGATCACAACTAAACTAAGCGCACAAATTGGAATAAAATACTTAAGTTTACATTCAAAAAAATGGAAGAAAAAAGGTACAATAATAAATTCAGGAAACAATTTTTGAGTTACTGATTTTTCAAAAATGTTCTTAAGTTTTATTAATTTTTTATCCTTGCATCCTAGATACTGATTTTTCTTATGAATTTATATATGATAAAATATTAACTCTTTTATAAAAAGGATTTACTGAGAAGGCTAATCCATGAGTTAAATAAATCGAGTATTTTTTAAATTATTCCCAAGTTGCTCATTTTCTTGACTTTGCATTGATTTTTCTATAAAAATCAGTTTTTGAAATAATAATATCCAGTGTATCCAATTCTTTGCACAATTATTATTTATTTTTAACTATTGTTTAGTTTGATCCATTTTTTATATAAAATTATTGTTAAGTTAAAAATGAACTCATTTGGTTATGATAAATTGTGTTTTCATTCATTGTTTCTTTTTAATATTTCTGTGATTATATTTAAACAATCAAAATAAATCGAATGTTTATTGTTCTTCGTCCTTGACAGTAATGTTTCCACAAAATAAAAAACACGAAAAGAAAATTCCCTTTTTTTCGAATAAATTATGTTTCAGGACGAAAACTTACATTTCATCTTGCTTGATTGATGTTTCACCATTTCCGAGCACAAGGTGCAAGGATAACACACACCACACTATAAATTCACTTAAGCCCATAATTGGCTTATTTTATATTTTTGCCACAGATTATAAGGATTCTATTTTATTTTATTACTGCATTAGACAACCCGTAACACGATTAAAAGGAAACGTTTGGGACGTCGACAGCAACTAAATTTCAGCAGCTTAATCAGCCTCTTTTTATAAAAAGTCCCCACCACTTTTTCAAAAAATATCTAAATCTAATGATTAGTACTTTGTTTTATCACCATTTCAAGTTATTTTTGTATCCATACAATACTCTAAGAAAAATTTAATCTAAGCTTGAGAACTGAAATATGTATACATAAATATAAATATCTTCAAACATAATTACAATTTCTCAAAAAGCTTATTTTGCTTGGTATAAGATTTTATAAGAATTATTAACTGACTCACTGTACACAAACTCTCGTTCTCTTTTAATTTCTCGCTGAGAACAAAAAACTTACGATCAAAAATTTAATGATATCGTCTCAAACTGAGAGTATTTTCGTACAAGTTGGGTTTTTGTACGAAACGAAACAAAAATTAGGCCAAGTATAAGATTTTGCAAACTTTTTTTTATGATTAACATAATATGAAGGATCCATGACATTGAAAGTGTTACGCAGTTGATAATGGGTAGAATTTATTTTTATAGATGGATTGTTGTTATCTTGGTTTAGAAAATTAAAAAAAAAACTAAGAGGACGCTCGTGTCGCTGATGCTGTTCCTATTTAGGATAACGTCAATTTGGAATCCAACATAAGCTAAATAAAGGGATTCTAGGTTAAAAGGTGAGTATTGTTTAAAGTCATTCAGACTTAAAAGTCTAGGAAAATTAGATACAAAATTGACCTTACTTCGAAAAAAATGAATTTTGGTTGAAATCTCTTTGAATTGTACAGGATTACAAAATCTTTAAGGAATTAATTGGTCAGTTACCATTTTTTATATAATAATCTAATTGTGCTCTACATTGCGATCAACGCACGACACATCTCCAGTATAGAGGATTTCTGAACTTTCTAAGGGGCCAACATAGACTAGAACCACTACTTAGTTGTAGCCAAGGTACGACTACGGATATTCCCGTCACAGCCTGAAGTACTGTGAGAAGTTTTGACGTAAGATGGGCACAATCGCAAGAGACTGTCATGTCCTTTTCTGAACGAGTCTACAGAAACATCTCAAGGAGTCCTATGCTACCTTTATTAAGCTTTGAAAACCAGTGGCAACATTGCCTCGTAGACATCAGAGATGCCGCCTCTAAAGTGCTAGGTTTCACACGGCCACAACAGCGAAACCCCTGGTTTGACGACGAATGCCGGCAAGCGAAACAAGTGGCATACAAAATAGCGCTGCACTGAAAAGGAGAAAGGAACACCGGCTTCTTAGATGGAAAAAAAGAGAGCACGAGAAGCGCGCAATCGAGGAGATAAAGGGATGTCACAACAGGAATGAAGTTCGTTAATTTTACCAAAAGGTAAAAAAACTCCCAAGAGTACCAGACACGAACCGAAGCCTTTAAGGACGATTAGGGGAACATCGTAGTAAAACCGCAGTCTATTTTGGGAATATGGAAGACGAAACGAATTCCGCTGTAAGGGAGATAGAAACACTCAACCTAAGCGACGCAGATCAACAATTCCGCCTACCCGACCTCGACGAACTGAAGTCGAACAAAGCGGCTGGAACTGACGGGATCGCTGCCGAACTATTTGAAGCAGCAGGCGATGACTTGGTAGGGAGCATGCACCAAATCATCTGCAAAATATGTTCGAAAGAAAGCATGCACGATGAGTGGAATATCAGCATAGTGTGCCCGATACATAAGAAAGGAGACCCTCTAAATTGCACCAACTACAGAGGCACCAGTCTCCTTTGCATATAAGATCCTCTCTGCCGTATTATGTGAACGTCTGAAGCCGTTCGTCCTTATCAGTGTGGCTTCAGACCAGGAAAATCCACTATCGAAAAAATATTCTCACTACGGCACATCTTGGAAAAAACATAGGAACTTCTAATCGATATCCATCATCTCTTTATCGATTTTAAAGCCGCGTATGACAGCATCCATAAAGCAATGACTAGTTTTGGCATTCCTGTCAAACTTATCCGTTTGTGCAAAATAACGATGGAGAATGCACGCTGCTCTATCAAGATCGGAAAAAATCTCTCCGATGCATTTGATGTCAAAAAAGATTTTAGACAAGGCGATGCACTGTCATGCGACTTCTTCAACATCGTTCTGGAAACAATTGTTCAAAACTCAACCGTAAACACTAGAGGCACAATCTTCCAAAGGTCCATCCAATTACTCAGATACGCAGATGATATTGACATAATTGGAAGATCAAAGCGTGATGTCAGTGGAGCGTTTTTGACCATTGCGACGGAAGCGAAGAAAATTTGTTAAGTGGTCCATGAGAGCAAGACCAAAAATATGCTGTCATCAAAAAGGAATTTGACCAACACGTCTTGAGAAAAACGTCACCATGGACAGATATAACTTTGAGGTAGTTAAAGACTTTGCCTACCTAGGCACCGCTATAAACACAGACAACGACACCATCGCTGAAATCAAACGAAGAATAACTCTTGCAAATAGCTGCTTCTTTGGACTTAGAAGGCATTTGAGAAGTAAAGTCCTCTGTCGAGCATCTAAAATCTCCCTCCATAAGACACTCAGCATACCGGTTCTCATTTATAGCGCAGAAGCCTGGACCCTGTCATAGAATGATGAGAGCGCCGTAATATGCTTCGAGAGAAAAATCTTCGGGTGATTTTTGGTCCCGTATGCAAAGATGGAGAATAAAGGATATAACGACGATTGTACGGGCTGCACAGCGACACTGACCTAGTTAACAGATTTAAAGTCCAGCAACTTAGATTTCTGGATCGTGTACGCTTCAGCCCGGCAGGTCTTGGAATCCAATCCTGATGAACGGCGCAGTAGTGGAAGATCGCCACTCAGGTGGTGCAAGCAGTTGGGTGAATACTTCAACCAACTTGGCGTGCGAAACTGGAGACAGTTAGATAGGGACCGAGCTGGATGGAGACGCATGTTGGTTGAAGCTCAGGTCCGTCCGGACTGTAGCGCCACCTTAAGTAAGTAAGTAAGTAATCTATGTAATTGTAGAAAACATTATAATGATTTATAATTTTGACCGAGTTGATGTTTGATTTGAGAACTTTGTTGATCTTTTTGATGATTAAATGAAAAGAGTTTTCATCTGATTCTTCTCCGTAGATGAAAACTCTTTTCATTTAATCATCAAAAAGATCAACAAAGCCGATGAGAATCACCACTTTAATTGTTCTCAAATCATACGAAAACATTATAATGCATATTTTTCGTACAATTGGTAGATTTTGAGAAAAACGGTCAAATTGGAATCATGAATATCGGATAAATTATCGAGAGAACAATCAAACAAAATTCTCAACCGATAAATATTTATTTAATTTGTATTAATAATAAAAACTATACCTCAGTGTGTTGGACCTTTTTTATACAAATCCCTCAACGGTATAAAGAAAAGAATATAATTTCTTTTGTGTAAATTCAGATCAGAAAACGTTCCCCTCTAAGCTTGCTCAGGTCCAAAATAAGACGAATTTTCAGAGCTCTTTACTTAAATTCATATTTATAAGCACACAAATCAATAGGACTTCATTGCTTTAAGAAAATCATTTTTAAGAAATGTTTTAATACTTTTTACTTTACGACTTTTTACCTTCATTTGTGTTAGAAACTCGAGTTTTGCTTGTAATTACCCAAGCAACTAATTAAAAAAAAAAGTTAAGATTAGGAAAACACAAAAATAAATAAAAAAAATTGTTCTTAAAATACTTTCCTGCACGTATTAGCATAGGTCCAAAGATGGATACTTCTTTTAAAAACCATATTTTTTATAATCATATATTGTTACTTTCTTATCAAGACTGCCATTTTTTTATTTAAAGAAGTACTACAGATAAAATTTTTAAATAAAAATGAACGACAAAAAATAGAAATTTGCAAAAATTCAGATACGATAAGTTTCCGGAAAATACTGCTGCAAAAAATGGAACATAAAAATTAATGTCGGTTTATTAGAGTGGTTCTTAAAGTGTTTCTTTTTGTTTTGTTTTTTTTTTTTCAAGAAGTAAGCCAAGGCCTTTCTACTGTTACCAGATTTTCCGCAAGTCCAAAAACACCAAAATAAACGCATTTTCGGCGAAATCTTCCAGGAAAATAATCCCTCAGATCTCGGCCTTTTTGTAGCTATGACATTTTTAAATGTACATTACAAAGGTATTGCTCATTTCCGAAAACAAACGTCAAACTTTCTGTCTTATTGGAATTTCCATAGCCGGAATTTGTTTTTTATCTAACTTCCCTAGAAAATACCAACATCACTTTTATGCACTATACATTTTTTTGAATGTAAACAACAATATACATACTTCGATCTTTACAACTTGTTTACAATTTCTTAAGTTGAAAGTTTTCTTATCGTATACAAAATATTACATCAAATAATTATCTGCATCACTCAATTATGTATTGTTGCTTATTACTTAGTCAGTTTCTTAAAAGCAAATAAACAAAATCATTTTGTTTACTAGAAAATTAAGTTTTTCTTATATCTTTCTATAATGTGAACTAAGAAAAAAACATAAAATATTTTCTTAAGAAAACGTAAACGTAATTCCCTCATAATCGCATTGAAACACGGTGACGAATGAAAGTGGACATTTTTGTATTTACTTTACAGGATGTTTGCTTGTTTTTATTGAATCAAATATTATTCTATAGAAGATTTCATTACACAATTCAATTCAATTTAGTTCGATTTGGTGTGAAATATTAGGCAATCTTTATTTTTTCATAATAATGTTAATATGACTATGATAATTGAATTTTGTGCATAGCTTTATTTATCGGTCCTTAATCTAAAGCTGCCTTAATATTGGTGCTTATCAAGGGCATATCCAGGCATTCAAGCACAGAGACGAGTTTTTGGGCACCTGTTGAAAATGTACTTCAATTTTCTGTGAAGGATACTGAGAAAATTAAAATAAAATAATATCTATGTATGTTAACTTTGCATTTAGATTTTTCAAGGGCTTAATTGACGACTGCCTACACACGAAATCATTTCAAATTTCCAATAGTTTTATAAATAAACCCTACTTAAGAGCTAAAGTGCAATAGTTAAGAGGGGTTTTGGGCGAATTTCATGCAGTATGTTAGACATGTGTTGAAACGTAGTTTTTTCCAAAATTATAATATATAAAATAAATGGTAAAAAGCGACAGAAATATTAATACCAAAATTTGATCTTCTTTCCAAGAAAAATAAAACAAAATTTTATATAACGAATTTACTTTTTATATTCAATTTCTAGGAGTCTATTATTACTACCAATTTGAATCTGCTTCCTCGTAGATTGTTTTTGATGCTAGTAGACAAATTCTAAAAAATGTCTGTTTTGAGTAATCCTTTTCCAAATATTTTGATTAAAAACAATTCACTTAAACTTAAAAATTGAAAGAAATTAGCTTGTTTCTTGAATTTAACGAAACAGTAGCATTTAGGTGCAGATTTCTACAATTTATTAGTATCACAAAATATAATAAACTAGCGGCTCGGTACGTCCTTCGCTACGTATAACTCATATTAATAAAAAAAAATTGGGTACTCTTACTATGTTGGGTCTATCTATATGGGTTAGTCTAAAACAGTTGGATAAACAATATTTTTAGTTTTTTGAGCATGAATAAATAAATAGGGTGTACCGACTCTGGAACAGGCAACATAAAGTTGGCCATGTGAAAAACACGATTCCACGAAATTGACACCACAAACGTGAAGTGTTTGGCCTTGGGCCTTATTTATGAACTTCGCAAATGATAAACGCACAGGACATTGTAATCTTTTGAATTCACATGTCATGTCAGTTGGAATTATAGGGATACGCGGTATCAAACACACTTCTCCTTTTCATTTACCAGTTAAGACTGTACCTTCAATCAAATTTGGCAATATCTTTTTCACTGCCAATCTGATGCCATTACACAGTTTTAGTGGATTAATGTTTCGCAATAATATAATCAAAGAACCAATTTTCAGATTCAAGCAAAGCGGTGGTATACCAGTCAGTTTCAATGAATTTAAATATTCAATTGGATAATTCATTGCCTCATCTTGATTCATAACACTGTCAATTGATTTATATGTAGTGACTACACCTGGCAGTTTTGCTTGAATTTTAAAATAAATGACATTGATATAAATGTTTTTCGGTGCTAAAATGGTGCGTTCTCTCAACCAATCATGATTTCTGTAATTCTGAAGAATATTCGGAAAAACGCATTAAATCAACTCATCTATAGATTGCTCAGTTTTACAAAGTGATCAATCCGTTGGTACTGTCGATTGGTATTTTGCCATCACCAATTTCTAACTCAAGGGCAGGTGCATCATTATGTAGGTGAATACTCATATTAATGTTCAGTGTCAATTTTCGTACATATCTATAAAGAACTGATGACTTCAAACAGGCGTTTATTTCATCAGTGGGAGTTAATTCAGGAATGACAGGAAATGTTTGACGAAAGTCCCCTGACAGCAATATCAGAGCACCACCAAAACAGCTGTTGATTACCGCGTTAACCTTGCATTATACGATTAAATACTTTTATCGATTTTGTATTCGCCATTGTGCACTCATTCCATAAAATAATTGAACTGAATCGTAGAACTTTTGCCATAGCGGATTTTCTCGAAATATTTGCAAGTTAGAGTTTCAATCACCCGTACATTCAATGGCAATTTTTAATGCAGAGTGTGCGGTCCGACCACCTTTTAATAATGTAGCAGCAATTCCCGAAGATGCAAGTGCCAAATCATAAAAATCAATGCCACTTTTCGTTGCAGTATTATAACTCAACAGTGCCTTTACCGATTTGGCTAATTTTGGTCTTGAATTATTCGTGGAAGTCCAGAGAAGGTTTGTACGTAAGGAAAATTAATAAAAAATCTTGAAAAGATTTAAGGTCAACATCTTTCTAAACTCCCATATACAAACAATTTGTACTTATACTTAAAGAAATCCCAATTTGTTGATTACGTTGGAAATGTACAACGAAGCTGTAATAATAATTGAAGACATGTGTCTAACGATTGTAAATAAAGCATTAGAACAATTGGGTATGACAGCACCAAATCGTGAGATACATGATTTTTTTGATCGTGAATTGCAACGTGAGCAGGAGTTCAATTCTAATGATTAAAGTTTATTTGAACAATCGAATATAACCAAATTTAATATTCAACAAAAACATGTATATGACACAATCATGCAAGCTGTTTTTAATAGTAGAGGATTATATTTCTTGGAAGCACCTGGTGGTACAGGCAAAACTTCTGTTGTATCATTGATTTTAGCGACTATTAGATCGGAAAAGAAAATTGCATTGGCACTTGCATCTTCGGGAATGGCTGGTACAATATTAGAAATTGGTCGGACCGCACACTCTGCATTAAAATTGCCATTGAATGTACGGGTGATTGAAACTCCAACTTGCAATATTTCGAGAAATTCTGCTATGGCAAAAGTTCTGCGATTAACGTCAATTTTTTTATGGGATGAATGCATTTAATCGAACAATGCAAGATTTATGCAGTAATTAACAACTGCTTTGGTGGTGCTTGATGTTGCTGTCAGGGGACTTTCGTCAAAAATTGCCTTAAATTCCTCCTACTGATGAAATAAACGCCTGTTTGAAGTCATCAGTCATCACAACATTAATATGCGTATTCACCTCATAATGATGCAACTGTTCATGTGTTATCAAAACAATTGTTAGAAATTGGTGATGGCAAAATACCAATCGACAGTACCAACGGATT
Organism: Eupeodes corollae; assembly: GCF_945859685.1. Classification (NCBI taxonomy): domain Eukaryota; kingdom Metazoa; phylum Arthropoda; class Insecta; order Diptera; family Syrphidae; genus Eupeodes; species Eupeodes corollae. The sequence goes on from NC_079147.1 coordinate 289,406,005, forward strand.
GATCACTTTACCGAACAATTTTTGTACAATTGCGCAATCTATAGATGAGTTGATTTAATGTGTTTTTCCGATTGGTTGAGAGAACGCACCATTTTCGAAGCAAAAAACAATCATATCAATGCCATTATTTTTCAAATTCAATCGTAACTGCCATGTGTGCTTGAATCTGAACTTTGGTGCCTCGGTTATATTATTGCGAAATATTTATCCACCAGATTGGCAGTGAAAAAGTTATTGCCAAATTTGATTGAAACTACAGTCTTAACTGGTAAATGAAAAGCAGAAGTGTGTTTGATACCGCGTATCCCTATAATTCCAACTGACATGACATTTGAATTCAAAAGATTACAATATCCTGTGCGTTTATCAATTGCGAAGTTCATAAATAAGGCCCAAGGGCAAACACTTCACGTTTGTGGTGTCAATTTGGAGGAATCATGTTTTCACATGACCAACTTTTTGTTGCCTGTTGCAGAGTCGGTATCCCCAACTGTTTATTTATTTATGCTCAAAATGGAAAAACTAAAAATATAGTTTATGGAACTGTTTTAGACTAACCCATACAGACCCACTATAGTAAGACTACCCAATTCTTTTTATTTTTTAGTTTTCACTCTTTGCTGATAAATATAAAATAAACAATATATCATTTAGTTCATTCGGACTTTTAAATAGCTAGCAATTTGAAATATTTTTTTGTTTGAATAAATTAACTTAATAATAATTTTTTTTCTATTACTATGCCTTATACGTAGCAAAGCACGTACCGATCCGCTAGTTTCTTATATAAAAAAATACAATTTGTATGAATGAAGTCAATTTTAAGTCAATATCTTCTTTTGTTCACATATGATATCGAGAACCGAATATCAATTTTTACTAAATTTGAGTACTAATTTTAGATTTTATTTTTTTATGCAAAAACGAACTGTTGGATTTTTATACAAAATTTTTTCAATATCAAAAACAATATTTTATGTGAGATAAAATTAGTTCTAAGCCAATATTTTAAATTTTTGAAAAGATATTTGAGTCGAAAGTAAATTTTTAATAATTTTTAGTTCTTTTAAACTGTCAATTTGATTTTTCTAAAAATTTTACCGAATATTGTAAACAATATTTCTTATAAGACACATTTCGGATGAAGCCATAGTCTCAAATTTTTGAAATGATATTTGGGTCAAAATTAATTTTTACAAATTTTGAGTGATGCTTTTTTAGGTTTTTATTTAACAAAAAAAAATGATAATTCGATTTTTAGCAAAATTTTATCAGATGTTAAAAACGTTATGCTTGGTTGCCTAAAATTTTTTGGAGATAATTTCGTTTTTGGTTCATAATATTTTCAAGGTGAAAAACATATTGTTTTAGTTTTTTGATTTATAAAAACCGTTTATATACTTGTTTCTTATCACGGTACAATATTATAATATTAAATATAATGCAAGTCTCTTACGTTATTGGTTCGTGAGATATTTAGGGCTAACCAAAATGTTCACCTTTTTTTTAAATCGCTATGGTAAGAAAAACAATGGCTCAATTTTTTTGAGAGTCCTTTCTACATCTTTCTTCATTATTGTCTGTATAACAAATTTCATTTGAAGTCGATATCTCTTCTGGTTATTATGCTATGGGCGACGAAAAAAACGTAGTGAACATTCGGAAGTACGAACGTCCGTACACATTCTTGCACAAACATCTGTTTTAAAATCTTTCGTATCGACTCTATCGACCTTGAAACGTCGAAAAATGTCAGAGTTTTCAATTCGAAGATAGGACCGTTTACAATAACTCTATACGGTAAGTTAAAAATATGCAGATAAAATCTTTCCTTATCGATCTACACTCTGTGAGCCCGAAAGACCTTTCTCTGTGGAACCGCCACTGGTGCTTATGCTTACTACTTATTCCTTAAAGCTTATATCTCATGTGCTCATACCAAAACTTTAAGAAACATATTTTTGCATTATACTTTTTTATGATAAACACTACAGCACCACTACATTTTATAAAACTATCATCGATATTTGCACGTATAAAATATATTTCTGTATAAACTGTTAATGCAAACGTCTATCACAAAAGTTTATCTTTTTTAAATAAAATACATGTTAAAAAGGTAAGTTTTAAACTTATTAAATAATAAAAAAATAATTACAAATGTTGGTTTTTATGTACTAAATATTTGTGTGTTTTTCTTTCTTTTTAAAACTTCTGTTATAAACTATTGTCTGATAAGATGTTTGGGGACTTTTTATCTAAAGTTGACACTTCGGTTTTAAGATCATTTTTGTTTATTGGAGTGTCAGAGCTGATATCATATTCAGATGTCTTATAGTCCATAGAATCTGAAAAATATTTATAATACTTATAGATTAACATTTGCATGTCGAAATAAAATATTTGGTTAATGAATTAAATATCCAAAACAAAAAATCACGAATCTTAATTATAATTTTAATCTTAATTAATAATTTTATTAAAGTAAATTAAATTTTTAAGTAATTGCAATTTTAAAGTAATTTGTAATTGTAATTTCATTAAATAAAAACATGAATATAAATATTTACCATACAAAAATTAATTGAAATTGAATATTGTGTTCTGAGGGAAACCAGTCTTTTGTATAACAGACTTCAAACATTTATTTTTTGCCAATTTTAACTTACATAATGTAGTAGACTGATCTGCAAATGCTGTAGTTGCTGCAATAATAAAGAGGTGTATAATTATAATATTAATCAATTTTTTCATTTAATCACAGAATAAAAGAATTCAATGTTTGCTTTTCACATATCTAAGAAAAAATATGTTCTAAATTTACTTACAAGTTGTCTTCCACTTGAATTGTTGTCTAAGATCTGAAAAAAATATAATATTAAGAAATTTAGTTTAATTTTATTTAAATACAAAATTAAAACATTAAATTAAAGACATATCTAATGAAAGTTAAATATAAAGCTTATTTCATATTTAAAAAAATGATTTGTTTTATTTTCTTTTCCTTGACTTTTTTAAATATATTTTTTATTTTCTTCAAGCGATAAGAACTTTTGAAATTTCAAAAAGAATTGTTCGAATTACCTTCGCATTTTGTGGGAATTTTATATTCATCTTCTGATTCCGATGTCTTCATGTTCCATTTCTTATTTAGACAGTAGAGATCACTTTCAAACATCCCATCAAGACAATATATTTGACACCTAACTGACCTAGAAACAAAATATTCTATTGTCAATTTTTGGTTTCGATTTTAAAACAAAAAATTACATGTACTTGTCATTTTTGATTTGACCATTGGCACAGTTGATATAAGAAACTTCACCCAGCTGTCCAGATTCATCACACTTCGAATTAAAATCTAGTTCGCAATGTGTTCCTTTAACATTTTCAGGGCATTGGCAAACACCTGATTCCGAACAAATTCCATTATTCTGACATGGTGGATTGCAGATAGTTTCATTTTTGGTCTCTATAAATAATCAATGTACATAACAAATTATTTCGAATAAATTCAAAAATAAATACATGTAATTGTTTTTGTTAAAATCTTAAAATTTCAATATTTTATGATAAGCTACGAATTATATTTTTTAATATTAATTAAAAATTTTGAATGTGACATTTAGAAAAAAAGAAAATATTGTTTGTCACAAGTGAAACATTTAATTAATGAATAAATATATGTTTTAATTTTTGAGAATGCAGTAAAATTAAATCTGAAAAGTTAGCTTTTTGTTAAACACAATTTTTGAATATTTTTAAATTTCACTTACGTTTAACTGAGCTAGCTTCTTCGATCACATTTGGATCTGTAAAAATGTAAACAAAAACAAATTTTACAACTTCATAAGAATAAATAGATATAAGTTGTATGATTGTTTTATAAAAAACTTCAGTAATTTCAAGTCTTTAATTTCTTTAAAATTAATAGAAGAAAATTAATTTGTAATAGTTTTGAATATTATTTCTAGTTTTAAACTGGAATTTGTATTCGTCACTCACTTTGACATTTAGGCTCGTATAATTTTCCATCCTTTCTTGATTTCATATACCATTTTTTATTTAAACATGTGAGATATGTAGCAGGTCTACCATCAATCGTCTTATATCCAGAATCACAACTTACATAACATTTCAAATCCCTTTAAATAAATTCAAAAACCAAGAAAATTTATAAAAAAATAAAAACATTTATGTGATTTACATACTCACCCAGTGTTAAATAAGTCAGAGCACATCAAATAAGCATTTTCAAAAGAATCAAGCTTTTCACATCTCCAGTTGTAATCTAATTCACATTGTGTTCCTGCAATATTTTCAGGACATTGACATACACCAGGTTCAACACATGTTCCATTATTAAGGCATGGTTTTTCGCAAGCAGACATATCTAAAACACGTTTTGGAGGTCTGAAATTAGAAAGCAATAAATATTTCATATCAATCTTTATTTTTATTTTTCGAGGGGAAGAAGCTTACTCCGTAACTATATCGTAGTCGTAATCATCATCGTCTTCATACACAATAGATCTTCCGACACAATATAAGACACAAAACATACACAATATTATCGGTAGTATAAATGTATATGAAGCCATTCTAATTAATTAGATTTTAAGGTGTTGTTTCAACACATAAAACGTTGAACTTATATGATTGAAATAAGTTTTCGTAAACTTTGTCACTTCTATTTATACTTAATGTAATACATTTTATCAGTTGGAAGGCTTAACAAAAAAGTATAATGATCTAAAAAAAAATATATCTCAAAAACCACTGACTTCCATTCAACAGTTTTTTTTCATCAAATGTTTTATCAGAAGTTTATTTTTAATCATGTTTTTTGGGAAGGTCCGCATGATATGTAAATACAAATGTTTGTTTTTTTTTCAAGCTTTGAATAGGTCTAAGTTGGTTTTGTTGGAATTTGATTTATTTCCAAATATTTTGAAATGCAAAAACTAAGATATGAAATTCTGTGTATTATAATTTTTTTTTCACTCTTGAAAATAGTCTTAAAATTATATTATTATTTTTTTTTTTACTAACTTCAAATTGTGTTTAGTAATATGATTCCAAAAAATTATATCAGTAAAATCAATCTTTTTTTAAATTATTTCCTAAATTAAAACCTCTTTTTACAATTTAAGTGAAAATGCTGTGCATTAAAGATCATATGCTCCGGATTGATCATTATAAATCATTGTTTCTGGAGTATAATTCTCATTCATCAGTCCAACAAATATATAGTTTTAGTTGTCAATGTTACTACTTAAATAAAAATGAGCTTCGTCCAAGGACAGTCTGTTTGAAATAGTATTTATAATGTAAGCACTATTAAATTATTATCAGTTTAGTTTAGTTTAGTTTATTTAATCAAAAAGATTACAATCTTATAGACTAGATACTAATACAAAATATACTATAATTGTTGGTGGAAATAAACTAATATAAATAAATTAATATTACATTTTTATTTATAATTTACAATTAATAAATACAATTTAATGATTTAAAAAAAATATTAAGTCTTAACATTTTTTTGGATGTTACAGTTTAAATATTATTTAAAACATATTTTTTGAATGATTCTCTCGAAACATCAAGATTAAAATCAATCCTATTGCATATTAACTTCTCTTGTGCAACGCGTAATGGGTTCATTCCTGCCATAATTTGTACAATGAAACTGCTCATACAAATGAAACCGGTAGCGTGTAGTTCTAGAGGGTGCATTTACACAGTTAACTTGTCTTCGTAGAGGAGGACAATTGATATGAAATGTTACAATGTCTCTTATAAACTTTACTGAAAAATAAGTCATACGATCATAAAGAGATTGCATACCAAATAATAAGCATCGCGTTTAATAAGTAGGCCTTATAATCCTCCAGTTTAGCTTCTAAAATGCGTACCTTGTAAAATGTTTCTGAACTTTTTCAATTCTGTCTATTGAATTATTGTAATAAGGGTTCCAAATAATACTACAGTATTCAAGAACTGACCTTACTAGTGAATTGTACAAAGATTTTAAGGTATGTATATGAATCTGAGAATTCCTTGGTGTTTCTTTTAAAGAAACCAAGCATTTGATTTGCTCTGCTCATGATATATTCATAGTGCGGTAAGAAAGTTTAGTATCCAAAATTTACTCCTAGATCCTTCTTTCTTGTTACACGCTCTAAACTTACATGGTAGATAGTATAATCAAACAATATGGGATTAGAACGTCGGAAACACTACTACATGATTTGACATTTAGAGGCATTTAACAGTAGGTGATTTGGCTTGCACCAATTATCGAGCCTTAACAGATCTTCGAAAAGAAGAACACAGTCGGCTTGACAAGAAATCTCACGATAAAGTTTGAGATCATCCGCGAAAATAAGGCAGTTTGAATTATGAAAAATATCAGGTACATCATTTACAAATAACAAGAATATTAATGGACCCAAATGGCTTCCTTGTGGAACACCAGATGGGACCGAGATATATTTCGAGCGAGCTATCAACTTTTACTATTTGAATTCTACCAGCTAAATATGATTCAAGCCACTTTAGTAGGGAAGAGTGAATACCTAGAGAAGTAAGTTCGTTTATTAAGATTTTATGTTTAACTCTGTCAAATGCCTTTGCAAAATCTGTAAAAATAACACCTGTTTGCAACCCTTTTTTCATATTTGTAATAATGTTATTGCTTATTAAGGCTAAATTTGTTGCGGTTGATTTCCCTGCTACAAACCCATGTTGAGAAACCGAAATATGGTTATGAAATAACACAGTTAACCTGTTGCAAACTAACTTTTCAAATACTTTTGGAATGCAAGAAATTTAACAAATGGGTCTGTAATTGGTTACATCCTGCTTCGAGCCCGATTTGAAAATTGGCGATAAGAATGAAACTTCTAGCAATCCAAGAATTGCCCTTTGGCCATTGAAAGATTAAAAATCCACGAAAGTGGTTGAGCTATTGCAATACCACATTTTTTAAACAAAATAGCAGGGATCCCATCAGGCCCTTCACTTTTATTAGCATTTAGATAAAACCTCTTCTTCTTCAAAAGGAATAAAAACTAAAGAACCTATATTGACCAACCTACTCACATAAGGTAGTTTCTGGATAGGCGGAGTATCTAAAGAGTAAACCGATTGAAAATAGTCCGATTTAATTTCATTTGATGTCACATTCAATAGAAAAAATGTAATTTCGATATAAGAATTTATTGAGAATATCGAATTCTCGTTGAAGATTTAGATAGTTTGCGCGAAGCTCAGAATTATTTTTATCAGATTTATATAATTTGAATGTCATTCCAAGAAAAAGACAAAAGATAATCAACCATACCGTCATAATTAGCTTTTCGAAAATCATATGAAATATTTTGTTCGTTAGTTACTTTCTTTATATATTGATAGAAATGAATATTTCCATCAATAGCTATATGATGAATTGAATTTGCAATAACTGGGAAATTACAGTTATCGATACAAATATGAAAATCATTATCAACAAAAATCAAATCAAGAATTCGATTAAGGCAATTAAACTGCGAATTTGGATTAAATTACATTGACCAAAGAAGTCTTTTATTGTACATTATATTTCAGTTGAAACATTATAGGTAGTTAAGCACTTGTCATCTCCTGTAAATAATGCATGTTGTGAAAATTTAAGATTTTCTAAAACTGATTTTGAGTTATTTAAATGAATATTATAATAATCTAAATTACTCTTTGGAGGAATGTAGCGTACAAAAACAAATAATTCAGATTCACCTGTTTTTATACAAACAATAAGTTGATCAATATCAAGGTCTGAAATAGTGGAGTTTGAATCTAATTCAACTAGCCTACACGCCAGAGTGGCACGGACCGCAATCAGAACTCCACCTACTCTTTCCATACCTGTCTTTTAATAACATCTGTCTTTTCTAAAAACAGTATAATTATTTGAAAAACATTCAGTTGTTAAATGATTATCAGATAACCAAGTTTCTGTTAAAATTATAATGCCATAAGTTAAAGAGGAAAAAGCAAGAAATATATTATCTAATCTAGTTCTAAGACCACCAACATTTTGGTAATAATAAGATAAACTATCAATACTTTTACTTAGCGTTCTTTGAGGAACAGATGAAACAGCATTATCGGGAACAATATTTTCAGGAACATCACCAACAGCAGCGATTATATCACCAGCAGAGGCAGGTATAATTGGAATTTGTAATGTATTAAATGAATCCGGAACATTGTCTTCAGTTGAAGTTAAGTTAAACCGGGCAATTGACGAGAAATTTCGTTTTTAGCCTATTTATAAATTGTTATATTATAATAATAGAACATCTAAGGATAATGTCTACAATCAAAACGGAATGAGATTATTAGAAATTCTACAAACGTATGATAGTATTTTTTTAAATAGATGCACGGAAGGTGACACAAATTTGAAGTTTTGAGTGAACAATTTTCTGATCATATGCCATTAGTGATTGAATGGAAATCTTACTTTAAACCACAACAGAGATTCCTTAGTTTAATGCCCCGATTAAAATGGAAAACTCAAATTTAGAAATATATTAACACTATTAAGATTCAACTAATTTGTCAACTTCCCCACTCACAACTCAATAAAAAGAATCCAAAAGATCTTCTGCAATTAACCCCACTTCAAAAACAAGAATGTTTTACAGCCAGAAAAAAATCATTCGAACTATTGAAAGCCTTCCGCAGATGATCTTGTGATCAAATTCAAAAATGTTACATACAAGCGAATGAGAAGTGTAAGAAAATCTGCTTCATTAAGAAAACCTATTTTCAATCCATACAACTTTCTGCAGATGATCTGTCTGAATATTTTAAAAATCTTATTCAAATCAACCCAGATATAATTGACACATATCAGTCAGTGAAATACAACTCGTTCTATAATTTTAACTTCTTTGGCAAGAACTTCTTCCAAGATTCTATCTCCTATAAAGATATTTCCCTAATTTTTAAATTAAGATGGAAGCTTTTACATTTAAATGGAAAACCATATACCGGAAGCTTTGATCATTTTTGCAATTTATGTAACTTGAGAGCCAAAGAAGATTGCTTTCATTTTATCAGTGTGCGTCCAATTTTTAAACAACAAAGAAGAGTATGCTTTAACCATTTCTATCAGTACAGGAAACGATTGAAATTTTAATTAGATCAAATTGGGCGAATCTTGTTAAATTTAAAAGAGCTAGCTACAACTGCAGAATTCTTATAATAACAGAATATACATAAATCATATAATGCAAATATTTATACAATCAAATAATACCTTATTTCCTTTTTTAATTTTATACCATTATACTTATGTACTTGTTCAATTTTATACTTACATAATTTTAAAGTTACCAGTCGAGCTGACGGCTTAACCAACGCTTAAAAAAATTCATAAAAACATTTGTGAAATTTATAATGATTACTTGCAATAAATGAATATTTGAATTAATTTAAGGTTTAAAAATAAACTAACAAATTAAGGTCCTCATCAAAAATTTAATGCAATTTCATTTCTCAAAAAAAAACTTTAGTTTTCCGATATCGTTAGATTTTAAACAAATTTTATATGATTTAAATTTATTTGCAAAATACTGATTTACATTTTATATAAATTTTCTGTAAAAAAAATGTAAACCAGTTTTCAAAATTGTTGATATTTTTGATTATCAAATACCATTAAACCACTATAAGAGCTTTTATGGAGAAAAAAATTTTCGAAACGGTTTTTGAGTTCCAGAGAAAATTAAAATAAAATAAAATGACGGTTCTTTAGTAGTATGTGTTTGGTTCAATAAAAACAAATATTTAACTTCCCTTAGGAAGTTATTGTAATGGGTCCGATTTGTCAAATTGAAAATTTTGACATTTCTCGACGTTTCAAGGTCCCTAGAGTCGAAATAAAAGATTTTAAAAGTCTTTGCGTACGTGTGTACGTACGTTCGTAAGTCCGTACGTTTTTTTCGTCGTCCATAGCTCAAGAACCAGAAGAGATATCGATTTAAAATAAATTTTGTTATACAGATAACAAGGAAGAAAGATGCAGAAAGGGCTCTCAAGAAAATTAAGTGGGTTTTTTACCATAGCAGTTTAAAAAAAGGTGAACATTTTAATTAACCCTAAATACCTTACGAACAAAAGCGCTAGAGGCTTGAATTATATTTTATAAAATATATTGTAACGTGATATCAAAGAAGTATATTTTTTGAAAAAAATCCATTTAACGGATTTTTTTATAAATCAAAAAAACTGAAAGAAGAAATTGTCACCTCCAAAATTTTACGACTGAATATGATTTCATCTCCAAAACAATTTTGTGCAACGAAGAATAATGTTTTTGACATCTGATAAAATTTTTAGAAAAATCGAATTAACAGTTTTTGTACAAAAAATAAAACTCTAAAAAAAACGAACTTGGTAGAAATTTACATTCGACTCAAATAGCTTTTCAAAAACTAAAAGTGTTGGCTTTAAACTTATTTTATTTCACAGAAAATATTGTTTTCGATACTCAGTAATTTTTATATAAAAATCCTGTTTTTTTTTATAAAAAATTAAATCTACAAAAAATAGTACGAAAATTTGGTAAAAATTGATACAAGTACCAGTACATATCGACAAACTTTTAAGAAAGACAAATCGACAGACGGGATGGGAAGTTATCAGTGTGTGTCACATCCCACCCTCTTTTTTTGTATTTAATGAAGCCAGGTTATTAAAAATCTAATATCGGAATTGGAAAGCCATATTTAAGCCTATCCATACGGCTAGATTTATTTGCAAAAGTATTGTCAAATTAGACTGATCGAATGGACAATGTATTATAATTGCAACGCACAAGACATATCGTGTTGATCCGTTATCCTAGTTTAAAAGCTAAACGCATAAAATTACTTCAATGTCATTGGTCCCCAACATTTTTTTATTATGTGAGAAACAAAAAACTAAAAAAATAACTTTTCTGGGTTACAAGAAATTTGATTTACAGCGACGCGACGATATGCCAGAAATATCGAAAACTCAATGCCATTGTATATTTTTCCAGATTAAAATAATACAAATTGATGTCAATAACATTTCAGTATTGCATTAGTTCCCAATATCCTTACAAATATCCAATATTTAAGTCAATTGTGTTGGCTAAGGACACTACCAAAAATGTTAAAAGCTTTAAAACTTTTTATTCGCTGTATTTTAATTTTTTTTTTTTACAAAAATTGGTACTCAAGTCAAAATTTCGGAATATGTTTCACTTTCATTCGTTTGGAATAGAAAATATTATTACTTGTATGAATACATCAGCCACAGCGTTATTAAATAGAATATGGGAAATATTTGATATAGGGAATTAAACCGGGATTAAGGTGTGATGTGTTTTCTAAATGCTATGTTTGATGATGAAAAGCAATATTAGGGATTTTACTCCATATGAATTTTTTAGATTATATGTAGTATTGAAAGCTTATGAAAAGAAAGAAAGTTGAACTTTATTGAATATGTGTACAAATTGAAACTTAGGTAGTAGATGTATAAGTATAAAGTCAAATATGTATTTCTTTTTGAAACCATATAAATATCATGGCATTATTAAAAAACATTCCCAGTTACATTAAGTAACATTAAGTCGGTTGGTTCACTACTACTTTTCTTGTTGATAAATTCCGCATAAGATTGGTTCTTGACGATTTCGTAGAAAAAGGAGCAAATAGCAGCTTCATGGCGTTTGATAGCAAAGTTTAAATATAAATCCATGTCGTCTTTTTTAATACATTTAAATTGTTCACCGTTTAACGATTCTTTGGCTCAAGACTTGTTTTCTAAGAAAAATTCCAAAACCACCTTCTTTCACCTCTTAAAACGTGAGGATTTTCCAATTTGTTAGTCAGAAAAAATGATGCATGGTTGAATATGTATGAAATATTTGAAACTTTGAGATGTTGATACCGATGGAAAGTTCTTATTGTGAGGTTCATAATCCCGGCGACAGCAGGCGAAGCATATCAGTCTCACAATCTTTTTGAACAAATTTGCTTAAAGCTGTTGTGGTGGCTTTGTTTCCGCTAGAACTTCTTTTGAAAAAGCATTCTTTGGGATACATAATACTTACTTTGGAAGTAATTTTTAAATTTTTGCCAACGTTTTACGACTTATGTTAAGATTTAAACTGGAAAGCAAATGTAAGTGAGTCAAAATAACCTATCGTTTGTTGTTTATAGGACCATATTTTAAATTAGATGATTTTTAAGGACCCAAAAGGAGCTAAATCTAAATAAATGGACTGGATTTTGGTTGTTACTATTGCAATAGCATATTTTCAATTTCAGCAAACACAACATAATTTTTAGCTTGACTTGATTTAGTCCTTTTTGAGTTTTGTGTTAATTGTTTCAAGAACTGTATACGAACTTTATTCGAATATCTTCTCAAACACTTAAGGGGGTATTCTGGTCTAGAAATTAAAAAAATCGATTTTTTTTTCTTTTCATATTTTCATAGTATAACTATTTTAGAATATGTCTACGAGAGGATTTTCCCAAATTCAAATTATTTTCGGAGAAATAAGTATTTTGCTGAGCAGCCATCCTAATCGGTTGGGCTGCAACTAATAGAACAAAAGACATAATGGGGTACTTTAAACGCGTTTTTCTCAGAACTGTCTTTTTGAATCTGATACCCACGATTTCTCAGGTTCTGCCGAACCGATTTACTTGAAATTTTAAGAGATTCTTCTTTAGGGACTTGTCTACGTCCGGAACTACGGCCATCCCCAAATTTTCATTTTTAATATTTTTAACAAATCGAAGAATGTTCAAAAAAATGGTAAATTTTTTATATTTTTCTTTAGACAGCCGCCATTTTGTAAAAAGAAATGTTTGTAACTTTTCCGTAGTTCCAGACATTGCGACATTATTGTAGATTAATAATCTTTTTTAGTTTTTGATTTCAGATTTCTAGGAGAGTTAAAATCGTGGGTATGGTCACGCACCAAATTTTTGAGACGCACCACTCCATGAACTGATAACTAACGGAATTTTGATTTTTTTTTTTACTTTTTTATTTTTTTTTGTATGCTTCTAACGTGAATAAATAATGTATAAAAAAATGTATGGTAAAATTGTTGCTTGCTTTTTTCTACAGCACTACAAAAATTACCTAAAATTCATGTCTCTAGACCAGAATACTCCCTTAAGTAAAATAAACTGATATTTTTGAAACATTCACTGTAAGCTTGTTTTTCTGTATTTTCATAGCCAATAGTGTTCAAACTTTATTTTTTTTGTTTATCATGATATTTTAACCCACTCTCTATATGTATACCCAGAGGTTTGTAGATATCCTAAATGCTTGACCCAAACAGAGGAGCTTCCGAAAAATCAACATGTAACACACAAGAAATGTACAGCAGCACAGTGAATGAGTGAATATACATATCTCTTTTCGAAAAAAAAAAAATAAAAAAATAAATCCAACAGAAACTGCCTATAGGTAAACTTTACCATCACGGCCTACTCTCGCTCGGCCTATACATAAACTGACTTCAACAAGCCTGTCAATCAAAACAATCTCCCAAAGACTCACTATATGCTAGCATTTCCGCTGTTTTTTCACTAGGCACTAGGCACCTACCTCGATTACCAAAAAAAAGGCCTCTTTTTCTGAAGCCAGAACACAGCTTCACTTCACCCATCAAAGCAAACATATCCTCAAAAATAAACGGAACACGAATCGATAAAAAGCAAACACAAATACAACCAAAAAAAACGGACAAAAAATCACAAACAAAAAAGTCCAAACGGAACAAAAATCACCTGAAAACGTATGCACATTCACACGCCACCGCACCGAGTAGAACAATATCCTTCGATTCGATATGTAGCATAGGCACCGTTACCGAACGAGTACAATTGCCGTTAAAAGTGAAATTCTTTTCTATCGTATACCTCCCAATGTATATGAACGTATGTATATGTAAGATATTTGGTTGTGCTCTCGCTGTGAACGCATCGCAAATATACAATCCTTGCACTCGTTAATTGGTATGCACGTATCACCCTGGCGGAATGTACGTCTACGTATACCTTCCGGACAATAGCATCCACCACTGAAACAGAAACAGGCATCCGGCATAGGACCGAGACCAGGACGAGGACGAGAACCAGGCCCAGGACAATCATCTCCATTCACATTATCGCACGATGGCTCGCAACGTCGCTTATAGCAATTCTGGCAACTGGGCTGAGGCAGAAGGCAGAAACTGAAGCAGAGGCATCAGAGGATATCAGCTCTTCACTCTACACAAATATGTATGTATAACATACAAACAAAATGCCAAAGATAAACAAAACACACAGTCAAATGAATAAAAAAGGAAACAACGAGAACAAAAAAAGAGAGAGGACTTCTATCAGGATCTTGCATCTACATATATAGCTGTAGGTGAGCCACTAGTACAGTACTGAGAGTTCCATCTAGCCACATTCCAATCATTTCGCGGATGTGATTTCGCTCAAAAACTCAGCTCACCACACTCTGATGCATCGCTTTCCATCATATGTGTGTCCAATTGATTCTGAGAATCCATTTTGGAGGACTACGCGAGGACTGCTTAACAAATCCTTGTCGCATTGAAATTGTTTTTTTTTTTTAACAGGAATTTTGTCTTTTTTTATTGGACTCGCAAGTGATGGTCTCAAAGTTTCTATATACAAATATTTGGAGATGAATCCTTTTAATTAACAGCTTACCACTGTAAAAATCTCAATTTCCTAGAACAAGATCATAGTTTAAGCAATTTAAATTTATTGTGACTTATCCCTGAATTAAGTTCCGAAGCTGATTTTGATATTTGTATTGAACTGTTATGCTTTTTAACTTCTCAAAGGAAGTTATTGAAAACGGTCCGATTTGTCGAATTGAAAATATTGACTTTTCTCGACGATTCAAGGTCCCTAAAGTCACTATAAAAATTTGTATAGAGATGTCTTATAATGCACGCATGTAAGTACATTCATAGTTCCGTATATTCGGCAAGCGTTTTTCGTCGTATATGCATATATCAAGAACCATATATCAAGAACCAGTAGAGACATCGACTTCAAATAAATGTTGGTCATACAGTAAATGATGCAGATAGGGTTTTATTACCATAGCAATTTAAAAAAAATTTTGGTTAACCCAAAATATCTCATAGCTGACCCAGCCACGCATTTCTGTGACCAATGTTTTTTGTCATATTACATTGTTGTAAACTATTTGAGGGGAACGGTAGAAGAAGACATGCCATTTGTAAAAAACCATGGCGACCTTTATGATTGATTTTCTACTATCGGTACCACCTATTGCAACTAAATTAAATATTTACTGGTTTTTTATTTGAAGGGGAAGGACTTTGAACATTATTGATCAAAATGTTTGTTCAATTGATATAAAACAAAAATCATGGATGGAGGGGACCTACAGTTTTAATACAAATCCGAACGGCTAATCAATTCCTCGCAAGAAGCAGTAACCGTGAACAAAAATATCTTTAGGTGGTACATGCAGGGAAAAAACATAGGACCTGTGGCATGAAAGTCCAACGCTCTTTTCTTTTCAATTCATTTTTAAATATTAATTCAATCTTAAAACTTTCTAAAAAACTTAAATTTAACTTAAAAGAACTTAAACTACTTATTCTTCCTATAAACTAAAGGGTGATTTTTTTGAGGTTAGAATTTTCATGCATTAGTATTTGGCAAATCACGCGGGATTTCAGACATGGTGTCAAAGAGAAAGATGCTCAGTTTGCTTTGAAATTTCATCATAAATAGACTTACTTGAAACTAGAACAACTATAGCAGCAAATGTAACCATCTAAAATTTGTGTGTTAATTTTGTTTCCTTTTTAATTTTTTTGTTTGATTTATTTTTTGTTAAGGATGTATTTTTGTGCTATCATGTCTATTCTATTTAAAATAACAACCCTTAAACGATAAAACAAATATGCCTTAAACTCCATCCCGACTACTCACTATCAAGTGCCGATTGAAGCCACCAAAACTGATTCTCCTGCTTCACCCTATCCCTTCGGTCCCGTTCGGACACAGCTCTACTGAAGCAAAGGAGCTTTGCCTTGCCTTGTGCCATAATATCTCGATTATACAGGAGTTGCATATCCACGGTTCTTCGTCTGACGTCTAAGATTAGCGGAACTGACTTCCAAAATACTCGTCTTTCGGATAGAACGCACCAGAAATTAAATTATTGGTCAAAGACATAGCTCTTGTTATGCACCTTGAATAAGTTTCATCACGAAATTGTCAATTATGTTGAGTCGCGCTCCGTTGTGTAGGACCGAGTTGGAATAGTAATGCACGGAAGAAGATTCGGCTGTTCGATGTAAGCCGATACAGCGTCGTAAACACTGCCGCTAAAAAAATCGAAAGTTCTAAATCTGGAAAGCGGCAACTTTGAACCACACAAGACAATCATATAGCAAATTATCTTCACTCTGCGGTCAAGCCGACTGCCGTAAAACAGTCGTTTCATCAGAGGGAAGGCTTCTCTGGCCCTGGTCAGAGCAGCATTTATATGTCTGTCGAAATATAAATACTGATCTAATCAGATACCGAGGTACTTCACTACCTACACTTTTGTTCGCCAATGGCTGCCCGCGAAGATCAACGATGACCATCTTGCGCCAATTCTTGCACGTATCCCTCGCGGCCCTAGCCAACGGAGTCCGGAACAGAATTGTCTCCGACTTCTGGGCATTTATTTTCAGTTTTCAGTTGTCGCTAAACCTTTTCGGAATCACACTGCAATATGATTCTAATAACCTTAACCGTTCAACAGTCCAATGCAATAACAAACATGCCACGGGTAATATTCTTCAACTGAAGTTAAAATTAAACATTTCAATGTTTAGAAAGTGTTCAATGTTTTCTATAAGAGCAATAAGGATAATAACTAACCGTGAAAGGTTTAAAATTGAGTTACAAAATATCTTCCAATATGATAATAATGCAGCTTTTTAATTATTCATTTTTTTTTGCAGTGAATTTAAAAATTCAATTGGAAAATTTACACTATCAGTTTTATTAACAACAGTATCGATTGATTTGATAGACTTTGCAATTTAATTTTGTCAACATCAAAATTATTGTCTACCTAAATAGCCCCATGACTGAGCGAGTTTAGATTCACTTAATTACTCTGTATATCCGGAAGAAATTGTCTTTCAGTTTAATTTATTTATATATTGACTTATTCATCAATATGAGATTTAAAAATCTACAATTAGAGTACTAGATAAATTTCTTAAATAAACTTAAGTTAAATATAAATACTTAAAATACTTAAAACATAAATAAATATGTATAATTAATTTGTTCATACGTAATTAAAGTATAAAATCAATTGAAATGAAAATACAGAAATAGTTTATTTTTCAAAGAATATCAACTTAACTGAGAATCAAAATAAATAAAAATAAATTGGGTGGCGCGACAGTCCGTTGAGAACCAAGGCCTAGTGACTTACAACTCTCAACCATTCCTGTGTGCGAGTAATGTTGTCAGGAATGGAGGGGACCTACAGTTTATATGCCGACTTCGAACGCCTAATTTTTGAGAAAGCACTTTTTCATGACAATAGTTACTATTGGAGAATTTGTCAATTCCTCGCAAGAGGCAGTACCCGTGAAAAGACTTTAGATGGCATAGGCAGGGATCGAACCCAAGACCTCTGGCATGACAGTCCAACGCACTAACCATCAAAATCAATACAATTTAACTTATAAACATCACAGAAAACATTCTACGTCTATTTTCATGTGATTGAATAGCTAAAAGCTGGCATCTAGTTTTGTACGATGGAGTTACGATGTTCCACCCAAATTTTTGAATAGTGAATCTTGTAAATTTGGTTTGCACAATTTCGGTTCTATAAGATTGAATAAATTATAAAAAGTGTTCCAGATTACACAACAGTATGCCAAGATCGGTCTTAGATATGAGGCAAAAACTTACTCTTTCTAGAACTTGATTCTTAATTTTGTATTAAAAGATGATTTCAGAAAAGTTGTGATAAAAAGAAAAACCTTAACATTTAGCGACATTTAAATATAATTGGTTTTTTGTGCACCATTGGGATAGCTTCGAAATATCATTTTGTAAGAGATGACAGTCATTAATAGATTTTATGCAACGAAAAAACTTTAAGTCATCTGCAAAAAGAAATTTAATAGAATAGAAGAAAATACTAGGTAAGTCTCTTTGAAAAATTATCAAAAGAAGGGGTCCAAGTTGGCAACCTGGGGGCACATCAGATGAAACCAAAATTGGTTTTGAGAGAACCTGAAGATAAGATTCCAACCATTTCAAAAATTTAGAATGAAATCCAAAGTTTTTTAATTTCTTAATTAAAATTGAGTGACTTACTCTATGAAATGCCTTTGAAAAATCGGTATAAACTACATCAATTCGATGTCCTTCTTCGAGGTTATTTAAAATGAAATTAGAGAAAATAGAGAGATTAGTCGTTGTTGATCTTCCTGGAACGAAACCATGTTGTAACGGTGAAATGTGTTCCTTAACTAAAAATGTTAGTTTTTCATATATCAATTACTCGAAAAGTTTTGGAATACACGACAATTTACAAAGCGGGTGGTAGTTCGATATTTGCTGTTAAGACCCTGATTTGTGAAAAGGGTTTAAAAATGGTTTCATCCATGATGGAAGAAGTTCGCCATTCTTCAAGGGGCAGCAGAAAAGCAGAACATTTTTTAGGAACAATGGTGGAATTTCGGCTGGTCCTGCTTTATTATCATTATTTAAACTCAAGAGATCATCTCCAATTTTAGAAATATTTAATTTTAAACAACCATTATCTGTCTTACATTCAAAAGACAAATATTCGGCTGTCCATGCTGAACTTATTAAATTTAACAAAATAAATGTAACCCAAACTTTAGCCTCAGCATCATTGTGGTTGTTATGCTTTTAAATTGTAGCGTATATGTAACCTTTCTAAGTTTAACATAACGCCATCTGTTGAATATTTACTCAATCCGGTCAGAAGATGTCGCCATTTGTAATAATCGTTTGGAACTAGCTGATAATTACGAATTTGAAAACGGAGAAGTTAATAAAAGTGGACCAAAGAGTAGTGAAACTAAGAATTAACTTCCATATAGAAAATGATTTTTGAAATAAACTGCAATTCAATAACCAAAGGAATATGTGTTCAAGTCCCTTGCAACAACTTTTGTGGGCCCTATATTGGACTGGAAAAGAAAATAAGTAAGGAAACCATCTGCAGAGTAATTCATCGAGTGTCGAATATGACCATTGATGAATTATCTTTTTATATTTCACAATCTTAGAGACAGCTTACTTTTTATCATTTTTGTCTGATCGACTCATTTTTCATCATTTACGCTAATTGGATACATACAACCAAGATTTACTTTATAACTTTTCGAAATATGAATTGGTTTTAGATGTAATAAAGTTTATTGTAGCTAAATTTATATAAATTTTTTCGTATAACTAGATTGCACAATTTACAGAGAAATGGTATTTTCTACCTTACTACTGAAAAACTTATAACATTTATACAATAATAATATCACAGATAGAAGAAGTTTTTAGAAGGAAAAGCTACATGAAAAACCTTCATTTAATTTAAAAATAAGTATATTTCCGTAAGAATAGAGAAGAGGGAAATGGGTTCGTGTGAATCACAAAAAAGATGTTGTTTACATAACAGGAAAACAAAAAATATAAACATAATTATGTTTATAACAGTTATGTATATAAATAATTTAAAATAATAAAAAAATAAATAAATAAATGACAAAAATAAATAAATAGATAAACAGGAAAAAAAGTAGATAAATAAATAAATAAAATAAATAAATAAATAAATAATATATCGATCGTATAATTTTGAGATTCGAAATGCAACTTTTTCAATTTTTGCTTTTTCGTGCAGATCCTCCGTAGAATAATGCCAGGTATTATTGAGCATCATTTTAAAAATTTTATTTTGCATAATTTGCAGCCTTTTAATATGACTTTTAGCACATGTTCCCCATACAGTATAATAACAATTTGTTTTCAACACTCAATTTTGATCTACGATTTATTAATGGATATAGAGTTTTTATCGCCATATTAAGTTTATTTAGTGTTTCTTGAATATGCAAACTAAATGTCAACGTTTTGTCCAGGTGCACCCCAAGATACTTAGCGCTTGATTTCCATTCAGTTTGAACCCCATTCAACTGAAGCCTATTGCTTGGAAGGAAACAGGCTTTTCTTTTTCTAGTGAAAAAGAGGGCCTGTGTCTTGGAAGCGTTTAATTTTATTTTCCAATTATTGCAATATGATTGTTTCGATTAAGGAACCAATTGTATCTGTTGCATAAATGCAGGTATCATCCGCGAAAATTGCAGTTTTACAGTTATGGGGTTTCGGAAAATGTGTGTATATAATATACAATAAGGGCCCAAGAACGGATCCTTGAGGTACACCTACAACAATTTCAATTACATCGGAATACAAATTATTAAAGGAGACTTTGAAAGTGCGTTTAGTAAGGAAGGATAAAATCATTTTGACAAGATAGATTGGAAAAATATGAATTTTGTAAATGAGTCCCTCGTGCCACACGGAGTCAAATGCTTTTTTGACATCAAGAAAGACCATTCCCGTACTTTTTCCTATAGTAAGGTTGTGTTTAATATCTTTCGTCATTCTGTCAACATGTTGCACAGTACTATGATGTCTCCTAAAACCAAACTGTTCCTGTGGCAGGATATCAAACTGTTCCACATCTTGTATTAGTTAGCTTTTTATTAATTTTTCCAAGCACTTACTTAAAGAGCTTAATAAACTAATTGGCCTGTAGCTAGAAGGCAGGCAAGCATTTTTGCCCGGCTTAAAGATTGGGATAACTTTTGCCATTTTCCAAGTATTTGGAAAGTATCCTTTTTTGAAACATGCATTGAAAATCACAGTTAAAAATTGTATACCTTTTTAGGAAGATTTTTTAGAAATAAATTTTTTAAACCATCAAATCCTGGTGATTTGGGATTTTTAAGACTTCGTAATATATGTTTTAAATCATCAGTGGATATAATATTATCAGTAAAATCAATAGTACTAGTATTAAGCCTTTGTATTGATTGCGAAACGTGGTTTTCAATATAACTGTTTTTAGTTAAATTGCTTGCAACTAAGTGGTTAGCACAGAATTCAGTTGCTAAAGCACCTGCTTTTTCTTCGTTTGAAAGCAATACTGTTTTAGCTATCTTAAAGGATGGAATGTGAACTTTTTTCTTCTTAACAACTTTCATAATATTCCAAAAGGGTTTACTTGAAGCTTATGGTTCCAAGATTGATTTCGGAAATCGGCAAGCAATATTTTTATAATTTCGTTTAAGGTTTAAATTGATGTCTTGACCTCATCCATAAAGTTATATATTTATTTTTAATTTTTATGGTTTCTACTATTTGAGGTGGTAATGCGTTACTATTGTTCCGGAGATTAATTTTTTTTGGAACAGATTGCTCAAAGCTTTCAAGTACAGAGTTTGTGAAAGCACTTACAGACTCATCAATTTGAACAAAATGTATATTATTAAATTTAATGACCGGTATATCTCTTAGTTTTTGTCGCAAAATGCTTTTAAATCTGTTCCAATTTGTGTTTTTAAAGCCATAGACAATATAACATGTCTCTACAGGGGTAGAATTAATTAATGTGGTGAGGTGGGTATAAAATTTTAAACGGATGCCTTGAATTCAAATCTGACAATATATTGCCCCAAGCATTTGCCCTACTACAACCCCAATTCCTATGTCTTCAGTTGAAATCTCCACCAATAAGAAAAATATCATTTATCGTTATAAATTTACGGAGATCATTTTTAAAATCATACTTTTTGCTTTGCGACGAAGGGCGACCGGGAAAATAAATTGAATAAATACCATATTCCAATAAATTCAATTCCAATATTTTCAATAAGTAATACGAATTGAATAAGTGCAACATTTTAACTTTCCACTTTTGAAATCAAGTCTAAAAAACTGTAAGGTGTAAAAGTCTTTACACTTTCCAAAATTTTTTGTTAAAATTGTAAGTAAGTTATCCGGCACAAGTTGTGAGAAAACATAATAATATAGCAAGTCACGACCCATCTGCAAAGTATCAAACATTTGGATATGCAGACATTTTTAATAAAAGTAAGTTCTGTTAAGACGGCATCCGGATAGTATAAAATTACAATATTCAGATTCCGATCTAGATCTTATTTTAACCACTCTACAGACTATTACACTAACACCGAATCTGGATCTGGATAGACGTAATTATGTTAAACTAAGCGAATATTCTGAATCTTGAGAATTTCATTGACACTATCCGAATAGATCCGAATACAAAAGATCCTGGATTAAGATATAATCCAATTTTTCAGATAATAAACAATTTTGTTTTATTTATGCGGTACCCATTCCTTACCTTAAATTTTATTTGACTATTGAGACATCTAAGAAATCCGGTCTTACGTTATCCGGATCAAGTTTAAAAAAAGAAAGAAAATCATGAACTCCAGCAAAACAAAGGAACAATGCGACTAGATAAAATTATTTAATACAATTTCCTCTCTAAATTAAATCATTTAAGTTCGTCTTCTTCTTGGACAACAGGTGTGCTAACTCCATAATCAGACAAAGTCACGTGTTAACAACCAATTCCTTCCGATTCACCAGAGTTTTTATAGTAATAACATAATAAATAAAATACATTAAAAAGCAACATTCTGTTAGTGTAATGTTCTGTAAGTAATGTGCTTGTTTTCCCTTCAAAGAAAACACGGATATGAATTACATGCGATTTTAGCCCAGCACCACCGCTTTACACAGCACACAATACACTTAAAACATATCACATGGCATGGCGGCCCGTCCTAAGTGCCAAATAATTAAATCCGGCGTCGTCCGTCTTCGGTCGCTTGCTTGCTTGCTTCGCGGTAACGGTATTGTTATTATATCTTGAATATAGGCCTGATATTATTTGTTGCTTATGCGAAGCCCAATTCCCAACCCAAGTCACAAAAACGTTTAACGATGGACTTGAGCCAAGACAACTACAAAAAAAAAAAAAACAAAATAAAGGACATACAATTTACACCCTGCAAAACACCAATAAGTATATCGCATGCATGTTGAATGGATGGATATGGCGTGCAGCAGCAGCAGTAGCAGCAGGAGCCAGGAGCAGGAGCAGCTAAACTAAACTTTTTGCGTTAAGCCTATAGTGCCATACTCTGATGGTCTGGTCTGGTTTGGTTTGGTCTGGTGTATGGATGTGGAAGAGCTCTTATTCTTCTTCATCGTCAGCCGTATGGGTTCTGGAAAAGCCTCCTTGCCATCATCATTGGTTCTAGATTTTGTTCTGTTGCCAACCATTTGGTTAACCAAAATGGTTTATTTCCGCCTCCCATAGCATGGCCTGGCCATATAGTTGAGAAGAAGCCTTTTTCGCATGCATTGAATAAGTTGTATGTATGGGATGTGTGTTTGTGGGCAAATATTGAAATAAATTGAAGGAAGCATTATCAGGCTATTTACGGTCTGTTTAAATCTATTCATGGCAAGTTCTGGGATTTTAGGTTTTTTTCGGTTTGTTTAATTTTAGAATAAGAGAGGAAAGACTTCATATACTAGTATACTATTAGAGGGATGTTGTGTTTTCTATAAAATTATTTGTAGGCCAAGGATTTCAAATATATAACAAGTGTTGTTGCATGTTGGCTGGCTGCTTTAACACTGCTTTCCTCGCGCAGATTCTTGTACCAATTGTTATTATTGGATGTTAGCCAGCTTCAAAAGTTGGCCATGGTTTTTGTTCTTCCATCATTTCATCGTATACAACAGAGAATTGAAGATATTTTGTTCACGAAAATGTAATGTTCAAGTTTTGTGTACTTAAAAATGATGATATTAGATTTTAGGCTATGTGCTTATGCTTCCTCTGTTCTTTGTATATTCAGTGTGTGTGGTTGAAACAGTGCCAATAGAGTTTTTCAATGAAATCGGTTGTTTATGGTTTTTAAATTGAGTTAGTTGTTTAAAAGTGATGATGATGCTGCTTCAGTAAGTAAATGAGAAAGAGTGCCTTAAATTAAATTAAATTGAAGGGAATAGAGCCAATTTTGATCATTTGTTGCAAATGTCTTCATTAAAGATATGTAATTTATAGTGATAATATTAGTATATTTAACAGCTTCAAGAGAAACTAGAACTTTAACGTTTTATATTTTAGAATGCGTTTCAAAAGAAGCAGCAAATTTCAAATAATCACGATATTGAAGGTATCTCAGTTTTCCTACCAAGATAGCTTTTTACAGTGAAATGAAATAAGGTGATCAGAACATCGTCCAAAACTATAAGAGACATTAATGCAAAAAGCTTTGCAATAGTTCTATAAACAAGACAACAGCAATTGGGAAAAGGAATATAGTATCCTAAATAAGTTAACAGCTATATTTTGAGAAGGCTACAGCACTACTGATAATCTGTTTAACCTCTTCAATATCATAAAACTTCAAATGAATGACAACAAGAAAGTTTTCTGTTTCTTCATTGACTTTAAAGCGGCAACCATTGAAATTGTTAGCAAACACAAGTATCTTGGTATATGGCTAACTTACGGATTAAGCCTAACGGAGCACTTCAAAGAACGAGCTAAACAAGCTAGACAGAGCTTAAATTTTACGTGGAATCGGTTTATCACTAATAAAGATGTCAAATTTACTTCTAAGATTGATATCTTCAACGCGGTTACCAGGGCTATTCTCAGTAATGGAGCACAATAACAACATGAAGAAGATTAAAAGATGCAAAGATACTTCTACAAAAAAGTACTGGGTCTGCCAAGTGTGACGCCTAACTAAGTCTTCAACCTTGAATGCCAGTTGAAACCTGTCTTTGAGTACACGATGAGATGTCATATGTACTATGTGGGAAGAGTTCTCAGTGCTTAACCAAATAACAGGTTACCAAAATTTTTAGCCAAGCTGATAATTGAAAAGAAGATTTTCTGGTTTAGGAGTTGGGAAAATAGCCTCAATCGGGAAGATGTAGAACAGTTGGATGAGATCGTGACCAACAAAACTCTGTTTAAGCTGGTTGTGGATATCGTCGCAGTTAAAATAATCGAGCGCGAGCACTCAGAGTCTCTGCAAAGTGCACAATTAACGAGAACACACAGCTTACTGTAGTAGTAGTAGTAGTAGTAATTTTATTTACAAATAATTAATTAATACATATAATTTTACAACAATGATGCATGGCTATTCGCCGTCTGCCCGATTGACAACTTTGTTTTGATTATTACTTAATTAAAAATTTTCATTTATAATTCTATTCCTATACTTTAATGCTATTTTACAATATTTGTATAATAAGGGAACATCAACTTCATTAAGATAATATGTTATACGTTCTTCTGATAAGACGTCACTACCAAAGACATGTCTTCTTGTTTCTCGTAGAACAGGACATCTACCCATAAAATGAAAAATGTTTTCTCTTTCACCCATATTGCATAATTCGCACAATAAAGGCAAGTCTTCGCGATGAGGTATGTAATTTAGATTGAGAAGTTCTCCTCTTAGTCTTAATATTAAAGATATATGCTTACTTACTTACTTACTTAAGGTGGCGCTACAGTCCGGGGCGTACCTGGGCCACATGCAACATGCGTCTCCATCCAGCTCTGTTCCAAGCTAGCTATCTCCAATTTCACCTGCGAGTGCTACCTGAGTAGCGTTCTTTCTCTACTGCGCAATACCTCGGGATTTGACTTGAAGACCTTCCGAGCTGGAGCGTTGATTGCCATTCGCTCTACATGACCTAGCCATTTAAGCAGTTGGACTTCAATTCGTCGTTATATCTTCTCCACGTACGGGACTAAAAATCACCCAAAGAATTTTTCCCTCGAAGCATCCTAAGACTCTTTCATCATGATAAGTGTCTTATAGATGGCGATTTTAGATGCTCGTGAGAGGACTTTACTTCTCAATTGCTTTCTAAGTCGAAAGAAGCAGCGATTTGCAAGAGTTATTCTTAGTTTGATTTCAGCGTTGGTGTCGTTGTCAGTGTTAAAAGCGGTGCCTAAGTAGACAAAGTCCTTAAGTACCTTTAAGTTATATCTGTCCATGGCGACGTTTTTCTCAAGACGTCGTTTTTAAAATTCTTTTTTGATGACAGGATATACTTGGTCTTGCCCTCATTGACCACTAAAACCCATCTTCTTCGTTTCCGTGGCAATGCTCAAAACCGCTCCACTGACATTACGCTTTGATCTTCCAATTATGTCAATATCATCTGCGTATCCATGTTATTCGATGGACCTTTGGAAGATTGTGCCTCTAGTGTTGACGGTTGAGTTTTGCACAATTCTTTCCACAACAATGTTGAAGAAGTCGCATGACCGTGCATCGCCTTGTCTAAAACCTTTTTTGACATCAAATGCATCGGTAAGATTTTTTCCGACCTTGATAGAGCAGCGTGCATTCTCCATCGTCATTCTGCACAAACGGATAAGTTTGACAGGGATGCCAAAACTAGACATTGCTCGGTACAGCTCTTCCCTATAGATGCTGTCATACGCGGCTTTAGAATCGATAAAGAGATGGTGGGTATCGATTTGAAGCTCCTGGGTTTTTTCCAAGATCTGCCGTTGTGTGAATATTTGGTCGATAGTGGACTTTCCTGGTCTGAAGCCACACTGATAAGGACCAATCAGGTTGTTGACGAATGGCTTAAGACGTTCACATAATATGGCAGTGAGGATCTTATACGCAATGTTAAGGAGACTGATGCCTCTGTAGTTGGCGCAGTTTAAAGGGTCCCCTTTCTTATGTATCGGGCACACTATGCTGAGATTCCACTCATCGGGCATGCTTTCTTCCGACCATATTTTGCAGATGAGTTTGTGCATGTTTCCTACCAAGTCATCGCCTGCTGCTTTAAATAGTTCGGCAGCGATGCTGTCAGCTCCAGCAGTTTTGTTTGACTTAAATTAAGATATAGCTATCTTCACTTCGTCAAGGTTACAGCGGAATTCGGTTCGTCATCGCCGTTATATAATTTGGAGAAGTGATCTTTCCATATTCTCAGCATCGACTGTGGTTCTACTACGATGTTCCCTTGATCGTCTTTACAGGCTTCGGTTCGTGGCTGGTACCCTTGGGAGGTTTTTTTTACCTTTTTGTAAAATTTACGAACCTCATTCCTGTTGTGACATCCCTCTATCTCCTCGATCGTGCGCTTCTCATGCTCTCTTTTTTTCCGTCTAAGAAGCCGGTGTTCCTCTCTGCTCTTCTGCTCGTAGAGCCCGCGAGCAGCACTAGTCCTTTTGTGCAGCGCCGTTTTGTGTGCCTCTTTTTTCGCTGCGTGAGCTTGCCGGCATTCGTCGTCAAACCAGGGGTTTCGCTGTGGTGGCCCTTTGAAAACTAGCACTTCAGAGGCGGCATCTCTGATGGCTGCAAGGCAATGTTGCCACTGGTTTTCAACGCTTAATGCAGGAAGCATAGGACTCCTTAGGAGGTTATTAGAGACTCGATCGGAAAAGGACATGGCAGTCTCTTGCGATTGTAGCCGTCTAACGTCGAATCTTCTCACAGTACTTCCTTGTTTTGGCTTGGATCGGGATATCCGTAGTCAATGTTGGCCTTTCGGAATGTTCGGATATCCTGGAAACTTGAGAAGTGTCGTGCGTCGATCGCAATGTGGTCAATCTGGTTGACGGTTGATTGATCAGGAGATTTCCATGTCCCCTTGTGGATATTGAGATGCGTGAACTGCGTACTAGCTACCAGAACTTCTCGCCCCGCAGCGAAATCGACCAGCCTGAATCCGTTGTCGGAGGTGCTGTCGTGCAGGCTGTATCTCCCGATTATGCCACCAATGATGTCTTCTCTTTCTAGCTTGGCATTAAAATCTCCTAAGACAATTTTAATGTCATAGCCAGGGCACTGCTCATATGCCTTGTCCAAGAGCTCGAAGAATATGTCTTTGGTGTCTTCATCTTTCCCCTCTGTTGGGGCATGCGCGCATATAAGTCTTATGTTGGCGAATTTAGCCTTGATGCGGATTGTCGTGATGCGCTCGCTCACACTGTTGAAACTCAAGACTTTTTGCCTGAGCCTAGTTTCAACAACAAATCCACTCCCAAATAGACACTGTCTTTGTTCTCGGTAGCAGTCGCCGTAGTAGATATCGCAGTCGTTTAGTTTGCGTTTGCCCGGTCCATCCCATCGCACTTCTTGGATGGCTGTAATATCTGCCTTGCAGCAGTTTAGGGTTTCAGCTAATTGTTCGGCTGCACGTGGTCTGTTAAGGGACCTAACATTCCACGTACATATCCGAAGTTCGTTGTCCTTGTTTCGTTTGCGTGGGTTGTCAACAGTGAATCCGTCCGTATCCGAGGCTTGTTGTTGCTTCGAAACTATGATGTTTTTACGTGGCCAGGAAGTCACCCCGACGGGCACAACCCCCAATCAGGAGGGCCAGATCCTTAGTTTAACTCCAAGGAAGGGGAGCCGGATGAACCGCTCCTTATAAGCCTGGGCTCCGAATATGTCGAAGAAGCCCTATAAGGTGTTCACTAAGTAGTTCAACCTTACTGGAACTGTAGACGCCACCGTTCATTCTATCTCGAGAATTCGTCCGCTGCCGCCTGGATAAGGAGAGGTGCCTTAGTGGAAACACTTCTCCCCCCCTCTCTCGTTTGCTGCCCCCAACAACTTTTCACTGGGGTTGGAACCCAATCTCCAGTTGAGGTACTAGGCACCCGATGTTCACCGCGGGGAGGTGAGAGTAGGTTTTGATAGACAGAGGTGGGTTTTGAGAAAAACCTGTGGACGCTTGTGTCCTCTTAAATGCACATGTCTACCATTTGAACATTGAAAAAAAAAGATATATGCTCCGTTGGTTAATTACCTCGGAAGTAGTTCCTTTGGTTGAGGTTGTAGTTCATCTTGCTATATGACATTCTATAGATGGATTCTTCTGCCTGTAATGCGTATCCCAATCTACATTTTTCGTCTACTTGTGAAATCAAGTGGTACAGAGCGGGATTCCACCTTTGATACTCATCTGGTGCTAAATTTATATTTGCTTCTTCCGCTAGCTCCAACCAATCTCTAAACCAACCTGATTTAGGTACTTCGTATTGTGTGAAGTGCTGCTTGTTTTGGGAGACGTTCATCTGACATCTCAAGGACATTACATATATAGTCAATATTCAATTTCAGAGATTTAATAAATAGAGGAGAGATACCCGTGGTACAACATACATAGAACGCTTAGGGAACGGCTAGTTAAGAACTGTATAATAAAAAAGGGCTGGGATCTCCTAAGGCGATTGATAATTGTAACTGTTTTGATAGTCAATGGATTGATTAAATAAATACAAATAAATTAGGTGGCCAACAGTCCATGAAGAACCAGGGCCTATTGACTTACAACTCTCAACCATCTAAGAGATGGAAGGGACCTAAAGTTTATGTGCCGAATCCCAACGGCTTATTTTTAGAAAGCACTTTTCGTGACAAGAATTACTCTTTGAGAATTTGTCAATTCCTCGCAATAGGCAGGTCCCGTGAAAAGAGTTATGTGGCACAGGCAGGGATTAAACCCAAGACCCTATGCATGACAATCCAACGCGCTAACCATCACTCTTCGGGTACTTTGTTGATTATAAACTTTTATTTGCTCTGTCTTAAGTGATCACTAAACACATAAAGTAGCTTGTTAGCTTTTGCCCCAGTTTGGAAGACTAAGTGCAAATTTAAAGTTACCAAAAAGTTGTAATTCGATAATCTAATATGTATTATTTTAAAAATTATTAAA